>NW_027454957.1:0-51357 GCF_040206685.1 Ascaphus truei | reverse complement strand
CCACTGACACCTGCTGCTGCTGCTGCTGCTGCTGCATAAAAAGGGAGAGGTGCCCTGTCCTGCTGGCAAACGTGACACTTTGGCCCTTACCAGCATGGCTGTTTACCTGGCATTTGCATAAATATAGAAGCAAGCTAACACTGTCTGCTGCTCCATGGATAGAGATAGATAGATAGATAGATAGATAGATAGATAGATAGATAGAGATTGTTTTTTGCACAGCTCAGCAGATAGTCTGCAATCTGTTGCTTTTAAATGCTGCTCTTTGTTACTTTGGAGCCTAGAAACTCTAGAACGTACTGTACACTCCCTTTGTGATATCATCACAGGGGGTTGTCTGGCTACAGAGACCCAGACATACCATGTAGAACTAGGGTGGGGAGGGGGTGAAATAAAAACCCCATATCATATCCTGCAAGCAAGGACCGTCCATTTTTTCAAATCCAGATTTGATTGTAAATGTGCTGTTTTTTTCATAAATATATATATACAGTACACAGTATTTGTTTCCCTATTTCCCAATCCACCTGTGAACTTATTCCTAAACGTCTGTGCAGGTACATCATTGTCATTTGTCCCTGTTTGAGATGTTGCTAGCTGGCTATTTATTGTACATGGTGCTCCTTTTTGCCAGCAGTTATTGACCATGCCCAAAGCCCAAGCAGTGGGAATAGCAGCAGCTTGTCTGAACAAACACCTGTTTCTGTTTTTTGTAACCATCCAAAAACAGGGGAGAGCGCGCACGCAGTCCCCCACTACCAGAAATTGTGCAGTCGAGTTTCCCGCATGTGGGGAAATCGCAGAGGTCAGCTAGCTCCAAGTGCAATGAGCTAGCCTCGCCCTGGGAGAGCCACCTGCTGGAGCATGGCTTAAAACTCCCCTGCCAGGTAAGTATGAGTTGCAATGGCGCGCTGGGGGCAACTAGCCCTGTCCCAGGACAACTGTCACCCTTGTGGAGAGAGCAGCTTGGTCATTGGTGCAGCAAGCAACACAGTACCTGAGGCCTAGTATCTGAGCCGCTGCAGCCAGCACCTGCAGCAAGGAGCAGCCTAGGCCATTCCATGCAAACATTTGTGCAGCAGCAGCAGCAGCAGCAGCAGCAGCAGCAGCAGCAGCAGCAGCAGCAGCAGCAGCAATGAATATTTGTCAAACAACATAGATCCAAGACACCCCGTCCTCCTCCCCCCCCCCCCAGAAGCGAAGCAAAGCAAAGCAAAGCAAAGCCAAACCAAACCCTCCCCCCCATCCAACAAGCACCCAGAGCAGCCAAGCTTCGCCGTAAGGTACTTCTTCTTAGTTTTAAAAGAAAGAAGCAATCACTTTGAACACCGCTCAGCTCTGTCATTTCAGCTGCCGGAGAGACAGGGGGACACCATATTTCTGGGGTGGCTTTCTACATCTCCCCTACCTGCTGGCACTCTCTTTTTCTGACCTCCACTGACACCTGCTGCTGCTGCTGCTGCTGCTGCATAAAAAGGGAGAGGTGCCCTGTCCTGCTGGCAAACGTGACACTTTGGCCCTTACCAGCATGGCTGTTTACCTGGCATTTGCATAAATATAGAAGCAAGCTAACACTGTCTGCTGCTCCATGGATAGAGATAGATAGATAGATAGATAGATAGATAGATAGATAGATAGAGATTGTTTTTTGCACAGCTCAGCAGATAGTCTGCAATCTGTTGCTTTTAAATGCTGCTCTTTGTTACTTTGGAGCCTAGAAACTCTAGAACGTACTGTACACTCCCTTTGTGATATCATCACAGGGGGTTGTCTGGCTACAGAGACCCAGACATACCATGTAGAACTAGGGTGGGGAGGGGGTGAAATAAAAACCCCATATCATATCCTGCAAGCAAGGACCGTCCATTTTTTCAAATCCAGATTTGATTGTAAATGTGCTGTTTTTTTCATAAATATATATATACAGTACACAGTATTTGTTTCCCTATTTCCCAATCCACCTGTGAACTTATTCCTAAACGTCTGTGCAGGTACATCATTGTCATTTGTCCCTGTTTGAGATGTTGCTAGCTGGCTATTTATTGTACATGGTGCTCCTTTTTGCCAGCAGTTATTGACCATGCCCAAAGCCCAAGCAGTGGGAATAGCAGCAGCTTGTCTGAACAAACACCTGTTTCTGTTTTTTGTAACCATCCAAAAACAGGGGAGAGCGCGCACGCAGTCCCCCACTACCAGAAATTGTGCAGTCGAGTTTCCCGCATGTGGGGAAATCGCAGAGGTCAGCTAGCTCCAAGTGCAATGAGCTAGCCTCGCCCTGGGAGAGCCACCTGCTGGAGCATGGCTTAAAACTCCCCTGCCAGGTAAGTATGAGTTGCAATGGCGCGCTGGGGGCAACTAGCCCTGTCCCAGGACAACTGTCACCCTTGTGGAGAGAGCAGCTTGGTCATTGGTGCAGCAAGCAACACAGTACCTGAGGCCTAGTATCTGAGCCGCTGCAGCCAGCACCTGCAGCAAGGAGCAGCCTAGGCCATTCCATGCAAACATTTGTGCAGCAGCAGCAGCAGCAGCAGCAGCAGCAGCAGCAGCAGCAGCAGCAGCAGCAGCAGCAGCAATGAATATTTGTCAAACAACATAGATCCAAGACACCCCGTCCTCCTCCCCCCCCCCCCAGAAGCGAAGCAAAGCAAAGCAAAGCAAAGCCAAACCAAACCCTCCCCCCCATCCAACAAGCACCCAGAGCAGCCAAGCTTCGCCGTAAGGTACTTCTTCTTAGTTTTAAAAGAAAGAAGCAATCACTTTGAACACCGCTCAGCTCTGTCATTTCAGCTGCCGGAGAGACAGGGGGACACCATATTTCTGGGGTGGCTTTCTACATCTCCCCTACCTGCTGGCACTCTCTTTTTCTGACCTCCACTGACACCTGCTGCTGCTGCTGCTGCTGCATAAAAAGGGAGAGGTGCCCTGTCCTGCTGGCAAACGTGACACTTTGGCCCTTACCAGCATGGCTGTTTACCTGGCATTTGCATAAATATAGAAGCAAGCTAACACTGTCTGCTGCTCCATGGATAGAGATAGATAGATAGATAGATAGATAGATAGATAGATAGATAGAGATTGTTTTTTGCACAGCTCAGCAGATAGTCTGCAATCTGTTGCTTTTAAATGCTGCTCTTTGTTACTTTGGAGCCTAGAAACTCTAGAACGTACTGTACACTCCCTTTGTGATATCATCACAGGGGGTTGTCTGGCTACAGAGACCCAGACATACCATGTAGAACTAGGGTGGGGAGGGGGTGAAATAAAAACCCCATATCATATCCTGCAAGCAAGGACCGTCCATTTTTTCAAATCCAGATTTGATTGTAAATGTGCTGTTTTTTTCATAAATATATATATACAGTACACAGTATTTGTTTCCCTATTTCCCAATCCACCTGTGAACTTATTCCTAAACGTCTGTGCAGGTACATCATTGTCATTTGTCCCTGTTTGAGATGTTGCTAGCTGGCTATTTATTGTACATGGTGCTCCTTTTTGCCAGCAGTTATTGACCATGCCCAAAGCCCAAGCAGTGGGAATAGCAGCAGCTTGTCTGAACAAACACCTGTTTCTGTTTTTTGTAACCATCCAAAAACAGGGGAGAGCGCGCACGCAGTCCCCCACTACCAGAAATTGTGCAGTCGAGTTTCCCGCATGTGGGGAAATCGCAGAGGTCAGCTAGCTCCAAGTGCAATGAGCTAGCCTCGCCCTGGGAGAGCCACCTGCTGGAGCATGGCTTAAAACTCCCCTGCCAGGTAAGTATGAGTTGCAATGGCGCGCTGGGGGCAACTAGCCCTGTCCCAGGACAACTGTCACCCTTGTGGAGAGAGCAGCTTGGTCATTGGTGCAGCAAGCAACACAGTACCTGAGGCCTAGTATCTGAGCCGCTGCAGCCAGCACCTGCAGCAAGGAGCAGCCTAGGCCATTCCATGCAAACATTTGTGCAGCAGCAGCAGCAGCAGCAGCAGCAGCAGCAGCAGCAGCAGCAGCAGCAGCAGCAATGAATATTTGTCAAACAACATAGATCCAAGACACCCCGTCCTCCTCCCCCCCCCCCCAGAAGCGAAGCAAAGCAAAGCAAAGCAAAGCAAAGCAAAGCAAAGCAAAGCAAAGCCAAACCAAACCCTCCCCCCCATCCAACAAGCACCCAGAGCAGCCAAGCTTCGCCGTAAGGTACTTCTTCTTAGTTTTAAAAGAAAGAAGCAATCACTTTGAACACCGCTCAGCTCTGTCATTTCAGCTGCCGGAGAGACAGGGGGACACCATATTTCTGGGGTGGCTTTCTACATCTCCCCTACCTGCTGGCACTCTCTTTTTCTGACCTCCACTGACACCTGCTGCTGCTGCTGCTGCATAAAAAGGGAGAGGTGCCCTGTCCTGCTGGCAAACGTGACACTTTGGCCCTTACCAGCATGGCTGTTTACCTGGCATTTGCATAAATATAGAAGCAAGCTAACACTGTCTGCTGCTCCATGGATAGAGATAGATAGATAGATAGATAGATAGATAGATAGATAGATAGATAGATAGATAGATAGAGATTGTTTTTTGCACAGCTCAGCAGATAGTCTGCAATCTGTTGCTTTTAAATGCTGCTCTTTGTTACTTTGGAGCCTAGAAACTCTAGAACGTACTGTACACTCCCTTTGTGATATCATCACAGGGGGTTGTCTGGCTACAGAGACCCAGACATACCATGTAGAACTAGGGTGGGGAGGGGGTGAAATAAAAACCCCATATCATATCCTGCAAGCAAGGACCGTCCATTTTTTCAAATCCAGATTTGATTGTAAATGTGCTGTTTTTTTCATAAATATATATATACAGTACACAGTATTTGTTTCCCTATTTCCCAATCCACCTGTGAACTTATTCCTAAACGTCTGTGCAGGTACATCATTGTCATTTGTCCCTGTTTGAGATGTTGCTAGCTGGCTATTTATTGTACATGGTGCTCCTTTTTGCCAGCAGTTATTGACCATGCCCAAAGCCCAAGCAGTGGGAATAGCAGCAGCTTGTCTGAACAAACACCTGTTTCTGTTTTTTGTAACCATCCAAAAACAGGGGAGAGCGCGCACGCAGTCCCCCACTACCAGAAATTGTGCAGTCGAGTTTCCCGCATGTGGGGAAATCGCAGAGGTCAGCTAGCTCCAAGTGCAATGAGCTAGCCTCGCCCTGGGAGAGCCACCTGCTGGAGCATGGCTTAAAACTCCCCTGCCAGGTAAGTATGAGTTGCAATGGCGCGCTGGGGGCAACTAGCCCTGTCCCAGGACAACTGTCACCCTTGTGGAGAGAGCAGCTTGGTCATTGGTGCAGCAAGCAACACAGTACCTGAGGCCTAGTATCTGAGCCGCTGCAGCCAGCACCTGCAGCAAGGAGCAGCCTAGGCCATTCCATGCAAACATTTGTGCTGCAGCAGCAGCAGCAGCAGCAGCAGCAGCAGCAGCAGCAGCAGCAGCAATGAATATTTGTCAAACAACATAGATCCAAGACACCCCGTCCTCCTCCCCCCCCCCCCCAGAAGCGAAGCAAAGCAAAGCAAAGCAAAGCAAAGCAAAGCAAAGCAAAGCAAAGCAAAGCAAAGCCAAACCAAACCCTCCCCCCCATCCAACAAGCACCCAGAGCAGCCAAGCTTCGCCGTAAGGTACTTCTTCTTAGTTTTAAAAGAAAGAAGCAATCACTTTGAACACCGCTCAGCTCTGTCATTTCAGCTGCCGGAGAGACAGGGGGACACCATATTTCTGGGGTGGCTTTCTACATCTCCCCTACCTGCTGGCACTCTCTTTTTCTGACCTCCACTGACACCTGCTGCTGCTGCTGCTGCTGCTGCTGCATAAAAAGGGAGAGGTGCCCTGTCCTGCTGGCAAACGTGACACTTTGGCCCTTACCAGCATGGCTGTTTACCTGGCATTTGCATAAATATAGAAGCAAGCTAACACTGTCTGCTGCTCCATGGATAGAGATAGATAGATAGATAGATAGATAGATAGATAGATAGATAGATAGAGATTGTTTTTTGCACAGCTCAGCAGATAGTCTGCAATCTGTTGCTTTTAAATGCTGCTCTTTGTTACTTTGGAGCCTAGAAACTCTAGAACGTACTGTACACTCCCTTTGTGATATCATCACAGGGGGTTGTCTGGCTACAGAGACCCAGACATACCATGTAGAACTAGGGTGGGGAGGGGGTGAAATAAAAACCCCATATCATATCCTGCAAGCAAGGACCGTCCATTTTTTCAAATCCAGATTTGATTGTAAATGTGCTGTTTTTTTCATAAATATATATATACAGTACACAGTATTTGTTTCCCTATTTCCCAATCCACCTGTGAACTTATTCCTAAACGTCTGTGCAGGTACATCATTGTCATTTGTCCCTGTTTGAGATGTTGCTAGCTGGCTATTTATTGTACATGGTGCTCCTTTTTGCCAGCAGTTATTGACCATGCCCAAAGCCCAAGCAGTGGGAATAGCAGCAGCTTGTCTGAACAAACACCTGTTTCTGTTTTTTGTAACCATCCAAAAACAGGGGAGAGCGCGCACGCAGTCCCCCACTACCAGAAATTGTGCAGTCGAGTTTCCCGCATGTGGGGAAATCGCAGAGGTCAGCTAGCTCCAAGTGCAATGAGCTAGCCTCGCCCTGGGAGAGCCACCTGCTGGAGCATGGCTTAAAACTCCCCTGCCAGGTAAGTATGAGTTGCAATGGCGCGCTGGGGGCAACTAGCCCTGTCCCAGGACAACTGTCACCCTTGTGGAGAGAGCAGCTTGGTCATTGGTGCAGCAAGCAACACAGTACCTGAGGCCTAGTATCTGAGCCGCTGCAGCCAGCACCTGCAGCAAGGAGCAGCCTAGGCCATTCCATGCAAACATTTGTGCAGCAGCAGCAGCAGCAGCAGCAGCAGCAGCAGCAGCAGCAGCAGCAGCAGCAATGAATATTTGTCAAACAACATAGATCCAAGACACCCCGTCCTCCTCCCCCCCCCCCCAGAAGCGAAGCAAAGCAAAGCAAAGCAAAGCAAAGCAAAGCAAAGCCAAACCAAACCCTCCCCCCCATCCAACAAGCACCCAGAGCAGCCAAGCTTCGCCGTAAGGTACTTCTTCTTAGTTTTAAAAGAAAGAAGCAATCACTTTGAACACCGCTCAGCTCTGTCATTTCAGCTGCCGGAGAGACAGGGGGACACCATATTTCTGGGGTGGCTTTCTACATCTCCCCTACCTGCTGGCACTCTCTTTTTCTGACCTCCACTGACACCTGCTGCTGCTGCTGCTGCATAAAAAGGGAGAGGTGCCCTGTCCTGCTGGCAAACGTGACACTTTGGCCCTTACCAGCATGGCTGTTTACCTGGCATTTGCATAAATATAGAAGCAAGCTAACACTGTCTGCTGCTCCATGGATAGAGATAGATAGATAGATAGATAGATAGATAGATAGATAGATAGATAGATAGATAGAGATTGTTTTTTGCACAGCTCAGCAGATAGTCTGCAATCTGTTGCTTTTAAATGCTGCTCTTTGTTACTTTGGAGCCTAGAAACTCTAGAACGTACTGTACACTCCCTTTGTGATATCATCACAGGGGGTTGTCTGGCTACAGAGACCCAGACATACCATGTAGAACTAGGGTGGGGAGGGGGTGAAATAAAAACCCCATATCATATCCTGCAAGCAAGGACCGTCCATTTTTTCAAATCCAGATTTGATTGTAAATGTGCTGTTTTTTTCATAAATATATATATACAGTACACAGTATTTGTTTCCCTATTTCCCAATCCACCTGTGAACTTATTCCTAAACGTCTGTGCAGGTACATCATTGTCATTTGTCCCTGTTTGAGATGTTGCTAGCTGGCTATTTATTGTACATGGTGCTCCTTTTTGCCAGCAGTTATTGACCATGCCCAAAGCCCAAGCAGTGGGAATAGCAGCAGCTTGTCTGAACAAACACCTGTTTCTGTTTTTTGTAACCATCCAAAAACAGGGGAGAGCGCGCACGCAGTCCCCCACTACCAGAAATTGTGCAGTCGAGTTTCCCGCATGTGGGGAAATCGCAGAGGTCAGCTAGCTCCAAGTGCAATGAGCTAGCCTCGCCCTGGGAGAGCCACCTGCTGGAGCATGGCTTAAAACTCCCCTGCCAGGTAAGTATGAGTTGCAATGGCGCGCTGGGGGCAACTAGCCCTGTCCCAGGACAACTGTCACCCTTGTGGAGAGAGCAGCTTGGTCATTGGTGCAGCAAGCAACACAGTACCTGAGGCCTAGTATCTGAGCCGCTGCAGCCAGCACCTGCAGCAAGGAGCAGCCTAGGCCATTCCATGCAAACATTTGTGCTGCAGCAGCAGCAGCAGCAGCAGCAGCAGCAGCAGCAGCAATGAATATTTGTCAAACAACATAGATCCAAGACACCCCGTCCTCCTCCCCCCCCCCCCCAGAAGCGAAGCAAAGCAAAGCAAAGCAAAGCAAAGCAAAGCAAAGCAAAGCAAAGCAAAGCCAAACCAAACCCTCCCCCCCATCCAACAAGCACCCAGAGCAGCCAAGCTTCGCCGTAAGGTACTTCTTCTTAGTTTTAAAAGAAAGAAGCAATCACTTTGAACACCGCTCAGCTCTGTCATTTCAGCTGCCGGAGAGACAGGGGGACACCATATTTCTGGGGTGGCTTTCTACATCTCCCCTACCTGCTGGCACTCTCTTTTTCTGACCTCCACTGACACCTGCTGCTGCTGCTGCTGCTGCTGCTGCATAAAAAGGGAGAGGTGCCCTGTCCTGCTGGCAAACGTGACACTTTGGCCCTTACCAGCATGGCTGTTTACCTGGCATTTGCATAAATATAGAAGCAAGCTAACACTGTCTGCTGCTCCATGGATAGAGATAGATAGATAGATAGATAGATAGATAGATAGATAGATAGATAGAGATTGTTTTTTGCACAGCTCAGCAGATAGTCTGCAATCTGTTGCTTTTAAATGCTGCTCTTTGTTACTTTGGAGCCTAGAAACTCTAGAACGTACTGTACACTCCCTTTGTGATATCATCACAGGGGGTTGTCTGGCTACAGAGACCCAGACATACCATGTAGAACTAGGGTGGGGAGGGGGTGAAATAAAAACCCCATATCATATCCTGCAAGCAAGGACCGTCCATTTTTTCAAATCCAGATTTGATTGTAAATGTGCTGTTTTTTTCATAAATATATATATACAGTACACAGTATTTGTTTCCCTATTTCCCAATCCACCTGTGAACTTATTCCTAAACGTCTGTGCAGGTACATCATTGTCATTTGTCCCTGTTTGAGATGTTGCTAGCTGGCTATTTATTGTACATGGTGCTCCTTTTTGCCAGCAGTTATTGACCATGCCCAAAGCCCAAGCAGTGGGAATAGCAGCAGCTTGTCTGAACAAACACCTGTTTCTGTTTTTTGTAACCATCCAAAAACAGGGGAGAGCGCGCACGCAGTCCCCCACTACCAGAAATTGTGCAGTCGAGTTTCCCGCATGTGGGGAAATCGCAGAGGTCAGCTAGCTCCAAGTGCAATGAGCTAGCCTCGCCCTGGGAGAGCCACCTGCTGGAGCATGGCTTAAAACTCCCCTGCCAGGTAAGTATGAGTTGCAATGGCGCGCTGGGGGCAACTAGCCCTGTCCCAGGACAACTGTCACCCTTGTGGAGAGAGCAGCTTGGTCATTGGTGCAGCAAGCAACACAGTACCTGAGGCCTAGTATCTGAGCCGCTGCAGCCAGCACCTGCAGCAAGGAGCAGCCTAGGCCATTCCATGCAAACATTTGTGCAGCAGCAGCAGCAGCAGCAGCAGCAGCAGCAGCAGCAGCAGCAGCAGCAGCAGCAGCAATGAATATTTGTCAAACAACATAGATCCAAGACACCCCGTCCTCCTCCCCCCCCCCCCAGAAGCGAAGCAAAGCAAAGCAAAGCAAAGCAAAGCAAAGCAAAGCCAAACCAAACCCTCCCCCCCATCCAACAAGCACCCAGAGCAGCCAAGCTTCGCCGTAAGGTACTTCTTCTTAGTTTTAAAAGAAAGAAGCAATCACTTTGAACACCGCTCAGCTCTGTCATTTCAGCTGCCGGAGAGACAGGGGGACACCATATTTCTGGGGTGGCTTTCTACATCTCCCCTACCTGCTGGCACTCTCTTTTTCTGACCTCCACTGACACCTGCTGCTGCTGCTGCTGCATAAAAAGGGAGAGGTGCCCTGTCCTGCTGGCAAACGTGACACTTTGGCCCTTACCAGCATGGCTGTTTACCTGGCATTTGCATAAATATAGAAGCAAGCTAACACTGTCTGCTGCTCCATGGATAGAGATAGATAGATAGATAGATAGATAGATAGATAGATAGATAGATAGATAGATAGAGATTGTTTTTTGCACAGCTCAGCAGATAGTCTGCAATCTGTTGCTTTTAAATGCTGCTCTTTGTTACTTTGGAGCCTAGAAACTCTAGAACGTACTGTACACTCCCTTTGTGATATCATCACAGGGGGTTGTCTGGCTACAGAGACCCAGACATACCATGTAGAACTAGGGTGGGGAGGGGGTGAAATAAAAACCCCATATCATATCCTGCAAGCAAGGACCGTCCATTTTTTCAAATCCAGATTTGATTGTAAATGTGCTGTTTTTTTCATAAATATATATATACAGTACACAGTATTTGTTTCCCTATTTCCCAATCCACCTGTGAACTTATTCCTAAACGTCTGTGCAGGTACATCATTGTCATTTGTCCCTGTTTGAGATGTTGCTAGCTGGCTATTTATTGTACATGGTGCTCCTTTTTGCCAGCAGTTATTGACCATGCCCAAAGCCCAAGCAGTGGGAATAGCAGCAGCTTGTCTGAACAAACACCTGTTTCTGTTTTTTGTAACCATCCAAAAACAGGGGAGAGCGCGCACGCAGTCCCCCACTACCAGAAATTGTGCAGTCGAGTTTCCCGCATGTGGGGAAATCGCAGAGGTCAGCTAGCTCCAAGTGCAATGAGCTAGCCTCGCCCTGGGAGAGCCACCTGCTGGAGCATGGCTTAAAACTCCCCTGCCAGGTAAGTATGAGTTGCAATGGCGCGCTGGGGGCAACTAGCCCTGTCCCAGGACAACTGTCACCCTTGTGGAGAGAGCAGCTTGGTCATTGGTGCAGCAAGCAACACAGTACCTGAGGCCTAGTATCTGAGCCGCTGCAGCCAGCACCTGCAGCAAGGAGCAGCCTAGGCCATTCCATGCAAACATTTGTGCTGCAGCAGCAGCAGCAGCAGCAGCAGCAGCAGCAGCAGCAATGAATATTTGTCAAACAACATAGATCCAAGACACCCCGTCCTCCTCCCCCCCCCCCCCAGAAGCGAAGCAAAGCAAAGCAAAGCAAAGCAAAGCAAAGCAAAGCAAAGCAAAGCAAAGCAAAGCAAAGCAAAGCAAAGCCAAACCAAACCCTCCCCCCCATCCAACAAGCACCCAGAGCAGCCAAGCTTCGCCGTAAGGTACTTCTTCTTAGTTTTAAAAGAAAGAAGCAATCACTTTGAACACCGCTCAGCTCTGTCATTTCAGCTGCCGGAGAGACAGGGGGACACCATATTTCTGGGGTGGCTTTCTACATCTCCCCTACCTGCTGGCACTCTCTTTTTCTGACCTCCACTGACACCTGCTGCTGCTGCTGCTGCTGCTGCTGCTGCATAAAAAGGGAGAGGTGCCCTGTCCTGCTGGCAAACGTGACACTTTGGCCCTTACCAGCATGGCTGTTTACCTGGCATTTGCATAAATATAGAAGCAAGCTAACACTGTCTGCTGCTCCATGGATAGAGATAGATAGATAGATAGATAGATAGATAGATAGATAGATAGAGATTGTTTTTTGCACAGCTCAGCAGATAGTCTGCAATCTGTTGCTTTTAAATGCTGCTCTTTGTTACTTTGGAGCCTAGAAACTCTAGAACGTACTGTACACTCCCTTTGTGATATCATCACAGGGGGTTGTCTGGCTACAGAGACCCAGACATACCATGTAGAACTAGGGTGGGGAGGGGGTGAAATAAAAACCCCATATCATATCCTGCAAGCAAGGACCGTCCATTTTTTCAAATCCAGATTTGATTGTAAATGTGCTGTTTTTTTCATAAATATATATATACAGTACACAGTATTTGTTTCCCTATTTCCCAATCCACCTGTGAACTTATTCCTAAACGTCTGTGCAGGTACATCATTGTCATTTGTCCCTGTTTGAGATGTTGCTAGCTGGCTATTTATTGTACATGGTGCTCCTTTTTGCCAGCAGTTATTGACCATGCCCAAAGCCCAAGCAGTGGGAATAGCAGCAGCTTGTCTGAACAAACACCTGTTTCTGTTTTTTGTAACCATCCAAAAACAGGGGAGAGCGCGCACGCAGTCCCCCACTACCAGAAATTGTGCAGTCGAGTTTCCCGCATGTGGGGAAATCGCAGAGGTCAGCTAGCTCCAAGTGCAATGAGCTAGCCTCGCCCTGGGAGAGCCACCTGCTGGAGCATGGCTTAAAACTCCCCTGCCAGGTAAGTATGAGTTGCAATGGCGCGCTGGGGGCAACTAGCCCTGTCCCAGGACAACTGTCACCCTTGTGGAGAGAGCAGCTTGGTCATTGGTGCAGCAAGCAACACAGTACCTGAGGCCTAGTATCTGAGCCGCTGCAGCCAGCACCTGCAGCAAGGAGCAGCCTAGGCCATTCCATGCAAACATTTGTGCAGCAGCAGCAGCAGCAGCAGCAGCAGCAGCAGCAGCAGCAGCAGCAGCAGCAGCAGCAGCAATGAATATTTGTCAAACAACATAGATCCAAGACACCCCGTCCTCCTCCCCCCCCCCCCAGAAGCGAAGCAAAGCAAAGCAAAGCAAAGCAAAGCAAAGCCAAACCAAACCCTCCCCCCCATCCAACAAGCACCCAGAGCAGCCAAGCTTCGCCGTAAGGTACTTCTTCTTAGTTTTAAAAGAAAGAAGCAATCACTTTGAACACCGCTCAGCTCTGTCATTTCAGCTGCCGGAGAGACAGGGGGACACCATATTTCTGGGGTGGCTTTCTACATCTCCCCTACCTGCTGGCACTCTCTTTTTCTGACCTCCACTGACACCTGCTGCTGCTGCTGCTGCATAAAAAGGGAGAGGTGCCCTGTCCTGCTGGCAAACGTGACACTTTGGCCCTTACCAGCATGGCTGTTTACCTGGCATTTGCATAAATATAGAAGCAAGCTAACACTGTCTGCTGCTCCATGGATAGAGATAGATAGATAGATAGATAGATAGATAGATAGATAGATAGATAGATAGAGATTGTTTTTTGCACAGCTCAGCAGATAGTCTGCAATCTGTTGCTTTTAAATGCTGCTCTTTGTTACTTTGGAGCCTAGAAACTCTAGAACGTACTGTACACTCCCTTTGTGATATCATCACAGGGGGTTGTCTGGCTACAGAGACCCAGACATACCATGTAGAACTAGGGTGGGGAGGGGGTGAAATAAAAACCCCATATCATATCCTGCAAGCAAGGACCGTCCATTTTTTCAAATCCAGATTTGATTGTAAATGTGCTGTTTTTTTCATAAATATATATATACAGTACACAGTATTTGTTTCCCTATTTCCCAATCCACCTGTGAACTTATTCCTAAACGTCTGTGCAGGTACATCATTGTCATTTGTCCCTGTTTGAGATGTTGCTAGCTGGCTATTTATTGTACATGGTGCTCCTTTTTGCCAGCAGTTATTGACCATGCCCAAAGCCCAAGCAGTGGGAATAGCAGCAGCTTGTCTGAACAAACACCTGTTTCTGTTTTTTGTAACCATCCAAAAACAGGGGAGAGCGCGCACGCAGTCCCCCACTACCAGAAATTGTGCAGTCGAGTTTCCCGCATGTGGGGAAATCGCAGAGGTCAGCTAGCTCCAAGTGCAATGAGCTAGCCTCGCCCTGGGAGAGCCACCTGCTGGAGCATGGCTTAAAACTCCCCTGCCAGGTAAGTATGAGTTGCAATGGCGCGCTGGGGGCAACTAGCCCTGTCCCAGGACAACTGTCACCCTTGTGGAGAGAGCAGCTTGGTCATTGGTGCAGCAAGCAACACAGTACCTGAGGCCTAGTATCTGAGCCGCTGCAGCCAGCACCTGCAGCAAGGAGCAGCCTAGGCCATTCCATGCAAACATTTGTGCTGCAGCAGCAGCAGCAGCAGCAGCAGCAGCAGCAGCAGCAATGAATATTTGTCAAACAACATAGATCCAAGACACCCCGTCCTCCTCCCCCCCCCCCCAGAAGCGAAGCAAAGCAAAGCAAAGCAAAGCAAAGCAAAGCAAAGCAAAGCAAAGCAAAGCAAAGCAAAGCAAAGCCAAACCAAACCCTCCCCCCCATCCAACAAGCACCCAGAGCAGCCAAGCTTCGCCGTAAGGTACTTCTTCTTAGTTTTAAAAGAAAGAAGCAATCACTTTGAACACCGCTCAGCTCTGTCATTTCAGCTGCCGGAGAGACAGGGGGACACCATATTTCTGGGGTGGCTTTCTACATCTCCCCTACCTGCTGGCACTCTCTTTTTCTGACCTCCACTGACACCTGCTGCTGCTGCTGCTGCTGCTGCTGCTGCATAAAAAGGGAGAGGTGCCCTGTCCTGCTGGCAAACGTGACACTTTGGCCCTTACCAGCATGGCTGTTTACCTGGCATTTGCATAAATATAGAAGCAAGCTAACACTGTCTGCTGCTCCATGGATAGAGATAGATAGATAGATAGATAGATAGATAGATAGATAGATAGATAGAGATTGTTTTTTGCACAGCTCAGCAGATAGTCTGCAATCTGTTGCTTTTAAATGCTGCTCTTTGTTACTTTGGAGCCTAGAAACTCTAGAACGTACTGTACACTCCCTTTGTGATATCATCACAGGGGGTTGTCTGGCTACAGAGACCCAGACATACCATGTAGAACTAGGGTGGGGAGGGGGTGAAATAAAAACCCCATATCATATCCTGCAAGCAAGGACCGTCCATTTTTTCAAATCCAGATTTGATTGTAAATGTGCTGTTTTTTTCATAAATATATATATACAGTACACAGTATTTGTTTCCCTATTTCCCAATCCACCTGTGAACTTATTCCTAAACGTCTGTGCAGGTACATCATTGTCATTTGTCCCTGTTTGAGATGTTGCTAGCTGGCTATTTATTGTACATGGTGCTCCTTTTTGCCAGCAGTTATTGACCATGCCCAAAGCCCAAGCAGTGGGAATAGCAGCAGCTTGTCTGAACAAACACCTGTTTCTGTTTTTTGTAACCATCCAAAAACAGGGGAGAGCGCGCACGCAGTCCCCCACTACCAGAAATTGTGCAGTCGAGTTTCCCGCATGTGGGGAAATCGCAGAGGTCAGCTAGCTCCAAGTGCAATGAGCTAGCCTCGCCCTGGGAGAGCCACCTGCTGGAGCATGGCTTAAAACTCCCCTGCCAGGTAAGTATGAGTTGCAATGGCGCGCTGGGGGCAACTAGCCCTGTCCCAGGACAACTGTCACCCTTGTGGAGAGAGCAGCTTGGTCATTGGTGCAGCAAGCAACACAGTACCTGAGGCCTAGTATCTGAGCCGCTGCAGCCAGCACCTGCAGCAAGGAGCAGCCTAGGCCATTCCATGCAAACATTTGTGCAGCAGCAGCAGCAGCAGCAGCAGCAGCAGCAGCAGCAGCAGCAGCAGCAGCAGCAGCAATGAATATTTGTCAAACAACATAGATCCAAGACACCCCGTCCTCCTCCCCCCCCCCCCAGAAGCGAAGCAAAGCAAAGCAAAGCAAAGCAAAGCAAAGCCAAACCAAACCCTCCCCCCCATCCAACAAGCACCCAGAGCAGCCAAGCTTCGCCGTAAGGTACTTCTTCTTAGTTTTAAAAGAAAGAAGCAATCACTTTGAACACCGCTCAGCTCTGTCATTTCAGCTGCCGGAGAGACAGGGGGACACCATATTTCTGGGGTGGCTTTCTACATCTCCCCTACCTGCTGGCACTCTCTTTTTCTGACCTCCACTGACACCTGCTGCTGCTGCTGCTGCATAAAAAGGGAGAGGTGCCCTGTCCTGCTGGCAAACGTGACACTTTGGCCCTTACCAGCATGGCTGTTTACCTGGCATTTGCATAAATATAGAAGCAAGCTAACACTGTCTGCTGCTCCATGGATAGAGATAGATAGATAGATAGATAGATAGATAGATAGATAGATAGATAGATAGAGATTGTTTTTTGCACAGCTCAGCAGATAGTCTGCAATCTGTTGCTTTTAAATGCTGCTCTTTGTTACTTTGGAGCCTAGAAACTCTAGAACGTACTGTACACTCCCTTTGTGATATCATCACAGGGGGTTGTCTGGCTACAGAGACCCAGACATACCATGTAGAACTAGGGTGGGGAGGGGGTGAAATAAAAACCCCATATCATATCCTGCAAGCAAGGACCGTCCATTTTTTCAAATCCAGATTTGATTGTAAATGTGCTGTTTTTTTCATAAATATATATATACAGTACACAGTATTTGTTTCCCTATTTCCCAATCCACCTGTGAACTTATTCCTAAACGTCTGTGCAGGTACATCATTGTCATTTGTCCCTGTTTGAGATGTTGCTAGCTGGCTATTTATTGTACATGGTGCTCCTTTTTGCCAGCAGTTATTGACCATGCCCAAAGCCCAAGCAGTGGGAATAGCAGCAGCTTGTCTGAACAAACACCTGTTTCTGTTTTTTGTAACCATCCAAAAACAGGGGAGAGCGCGCACGCAGTCCCCCACTACCAGAAATTGTGCAGTCGAGTTTCCCGCATGTGGGGAAATCGCAGAGGTCAGCTAGCTCCAAGTGCAATGAGCTAGCCTCGCCCTGGGAGAGCCACCTGCTGGAGCATGGCTTAAAACTCCCCTGCCAGGTAAGTATGAGTTGCAATGGCGCGCTGGGGGCAACTAGCCCTGTCCCAGGACAACTGTCACCCTTGTGGAGAGAGCAGCTTGGTCATTGGTGCAGCAAGCAACACAGTACCTGAGGCCTAGTATCTGAGCCGCTGCAGCCAGCACCTGCAGCAAGGAGCAGCCTAGGCCATTCCATGCAAACATTTGTGCTGCAGCAGCAGCAGCAGCAGCAGCAGCAGCAGCAGCAGCAATGAATATTTGTCAAACAACATAGATCCAAGACACCCCGTCCTCCTCCCCCCCCCCCCCAGAAGCGAAGCAAAGCAAAGCAAAGCAAAGCAAAGCAAAGCAAAGCAAAGCAAAGCAAAGCAAAGCAAAGCAAAGCAAAGCCAAACCAAACCCTCCCCCCCATCCAACAAGCACCCAGAGCAGCCAAGCTTCGCCGTAAGGTACTTCTTCTTAGTTTTAAAAGAAAGAAGCAATCACTTTGAACACCGCTCAGCTCTGTCATTTCAGCTGCCGGAGAGACAGGGGGACACCATATTTCTGGGGTGGCTTTCTACATCTCCCCTACCTGCTGGCACTCTCTTTTTCTGACCTCCACTGACACCTGCTGCTGCTGCTGCTGCTGCTGCTGCTGCATAAAAAGGGAGAGGTGCCCTGTCCTGCTGGCAAACGTGACACTTTGGCCCTTACCAGCATGGCTGTTTACCTGGCATTTGCATAAATATAGAAGCAAGCTAACACTGTCTGCTGCTCCATGGATAGAGATAGATAGATAGATAGATAGATAGATAGATAGATAGATAGATAGATAGATAGATAGATAGAGATTGTTTTTTGCACAGCTCAGCAGATAGTCTGCAATCTGTTGCTTTTAAATGCTGCTCTTTGTTACTTTGGAGCCTAGAAACTCTAGAACGTACTGTACACTCCCTTTGTGATATCATCACAGGGGGTTGTCTGGCTACAGAGACCCAGACATACCATGTAGAACTAGGGTGGGGAGGGGGTGAAATAAAAACCCCATATCATATCCTGCAAGCAAGGACCGTCCATTTTTTCAAATCCAGATTTGATTGTAAATGTGCTGTTTTTTTCATAAATATATATATACAGTACACAGTATTTGTTTCCCTATTTCCCAATCCACCTGTGAACTTATTCCTAAACGTCTGTGCAGGTACATCATTGTCATTTGTCCCTGTTTGAGATGTTGCTAGCTGGCTATTTATTGTACATGGTGCTCCTTTTTGCCAGCAGTTATTGACCATGCCCAAAGCCCAAGCAGTGGGAATAGCAGCAGCTTGTCTGAACAAACACCTGTTTCTGTTTTTTGTAACCATCCAAAAACAGGGGAGAGCGCGCACGCAGTCCCCCACTACCAGAAATTGTGCAGTCGAGTTTCCCGCATGTGGGGAAATCGCAGAGGTCAGCTAGCTCCAAGTGCAATGAGCTAGCCTCGCCCTGGGAGAGCCACCTGCTGGAGCATGGCTTAAAACTCCCCTGCCAGGTAAGTATGAGTTGCAATGGCGCGCTGGGGGCAACTAGCCCTGTCCCAGGACAACTGTCACCCTTGTGGAGAGAGCAGCTTGGTCATTGGTGCAGCAAGCAACACAGTACCTGAGGCCTAGTATCTGAGCCGCTGCAGCCAGCACCTGCAGCAAGGAGCAGCCTAGGCCATTCCATGCAAACATTTGTGCAGCAGCAGCAGCAGCAGCAGCAGCAGCAGCAGCAGCAGCAGCAATGAATATTTGTCAAACAACATAGATCCAAGACACCCCGTCCTCCTCCCCCCCCCCCCAGAAGCGAAGCAAAGCAAAGCAAAGCAAAGCAAAGCAAAGCCAAACCAAACCCTCCCCCCCATCCAACAAGCACCCAGAGCAGCCAAGCTTCGCCGTAAGGTACTTCTTCTTAGTTTTAAAAGAAAGAAGCAATCACTTTGAACACCGCTCAGCTCTGTCATTTCAGCTGCCGGAGAGACAGGGGGACACCATATTTCTGGGGTGGCTTTCTACATCTCCCCTACCTGCTGGCACTCTCTTTTTCTGACCTCCACTGACACCTGCTGCTGCTGCTGCTGCTGCTGCATAAAAAGGGAGAGGTGCCCTGTCCTGCTGGCAAACGTGACACTTTGGCCCTTACCAGCATGGCTGTTTACCTGGCATTTGCATAAATATAGAAGCAAGCTAACACTGTCTGCTGCTCCATGGATAGAGATAGATAGATAGATAGATAGATAGATAGATAGATAGATAGATAGATAGAGATTGTTTTTTGCACAGCTCAGCAGATAGTCTGCAATCTGTTGCTTTTAAATGCTGCTCTTTGTTACTTTGGAGCCTAGAAACTCTAGAACGTACTGTACACTCCCTTTGTGATATCATCACAGGGGGTTGTCTGGCTACAGAGACCCAGACATACCATGTAGAACTAGGGTGGGGAGGGGGTGAAATAAAAACCCCATATCATATCCTGCAAGCAAGGACCGTCCATTTTTTCAAATCCAGATTTGATTGTAAATGTGCTGTTTTTTTCATAAATATATATATACAGTACACAGTATTTGTTTCCCTATTTCCCAATCCACCTGTGAACTTATTCCTAAACGTCTGTGCAGGTACATCATTGTCATTTGTCCCTGTTTGAGATGTTGCTAGCTGGCTATTTATTGTACATGGTGCTCCTTTTTGCCAGCAGTTATTGACCATGCCCAAAGCCCAAGCAGTGGGAATAGCAGCAGCTTGTCTGAACAAACACCTGTTTCTGTTTTTTGTAACCATCCAAAAACAGGGGAGAGCGCGCACGCAGTCCCCCACTACCAGAAATTGTGCAGTCGAGTTTCCCGCATGTGGGGAAATCGCAGAGGTCAGCTAGCTCCAAGTGCAATGAGCTAGCCTCGCCCTGGGAGAGCCACCTGCTGGAGCATGGCTTAAAACTCCCCTGCCAGGTAAGTATGAGTTGCAATGGCGCGCTGGGGGCAACTAGCCCTGTCCCAGGACAACTGTCACCCTTGTGGAGAGAGCAGCTTGGTCATTGGTGCAGCAAGCAACACAGTACCTGAGGCCTAGTATCTGAGCCGCTGCAGCCAGCACCTGCAGCAAGGAGCAGCCTAGGCCATTCCATGCAAACATTTGTGCTGCAGCAGCAGCAGCAGCAGCAGCAGCAGCAGCAGCAGCAATGAATATTTGTCAAACAACATAGATCCAAGACACCCCGTCCTCCTCCCCCCCCCCCCCAGAAGCGAAGCAAAGCAAAGCAAAGCAAAGCAAAGCAAAGCAAAGCAAAGCAAAGCAAAGCAAAGCAAAGCAAAGCAAAGCAAAGCCAAACCAAACCCTCCCCCCCATCCAACAAGCACCCAGAGCAGCCAAGCTTCGCCGTAAGGTACTTCTTCTTAGTTTTAAAAGAAAGAAGCAATCACTTTGAACACCGCTCAGCTCTGTCATTTCAGCTGCCGGAGAGACAGGGGGACACCATATTTCTGGGGTGGCTTTCTACATCTCCCCTACCTGCTGGCACTCTCTTTTTCTGACCTCCACTGACACCTGCTGCTGCTGCTGCTGCTGCTGCATAAAAAGGGAGAGGTGCCCTGTCCTGCTGGCAAACGTGACACTTTGGCCCTTACCAGCATGGCTGTTTACCTGGCATTTGCATAAATATAGAAGCAAGCTAACACTGTCTGCTGCTCCATGGATAGAGATAGATAGATAGATAGATAGATAGATAGATAGATAGATAGATAGATAGAGATTGTTTTTTGCACAGCTCAGCAGATAGTCTGCAATCTGTTGCTTTTAAATGCTGCTCTTTGTTACTTTGGAGCCTAGAAACTCTAGAACGTACTGTACACTCCCTTTGTGATATCATCACAGGGGGTTGTCTGGCTACAGAGACCCAGACATACCATGTAGAACTAGGGTGGGGAGGGGGTGAAATAAAAACCCCATATCATATCCTGCAAGCAAGGACCGTCCATTTTTTCAAATCCAGATTTGATTGTAAATGTGCTGTTTTTTTCATAAATATATATATACAGTACACAGTATTTGTTTCCCTATTTCCCAATCCACCTGTGAACTTATTCCTAAACGTCTGTGCAGGTACATCATTGTCATTTGTCCCTGTTTGAGATGTTGCTAGCTGGCTATTTATTGTACATGGTGCTCCTTTTTGCCAGCAGTTATTGACCATGCCCAAAGCCCAAGCAGTGGGAATAGCAGCAGCTTGTCTGAACAAACACCTGTTTCTGTTTTTTGTAACCATCCAAAAACAGGGGAGAGCGCGCACGCAGTCCCCCACTACCAGAAATTGTGCAGTCGAGTTTCCCGCATGTGGGGAAATCGCAGAGGTCAGCTAGCTCCAAGTGCAATGAGCTAGCCTCGCCCTGGGAGAGCCACCTGCTGGAGCATGGCTTAAAACTCCCCTGCCAGGTAAGTATGAGTTGCAATGGCGCGCTGGGGGCAACTAGCCCTGTCCCAGGACAACTGTCACCCTTGTGGAGAGAGCAGCTTGGTCATTGGTGCAGCAAGCAACACAGTACCTGAGGCCTAGTATCTGAGCCGCTGCAGCCAGCACCTGCAGCAAGGAGCAGCCTAGGCCATTCCATGCAAACATTTGTGCTGCAGCAGCAGCAGCAGCAGCAGCAGCAGCAGCAGCAGCAATGAATATTTGTCAAACAACATAGATCCAAGACACCCCGTCCTCCTCCCCCCCCCCCCCAGAAGCGAAGCAAAGCAAAGCAAAGCAAAGCAAAGCAAAGCAAAGCAAAGCAAAGCAAAGCAAAGCAAAGCAAAGCAAAGCAAAGCCAAACCAAACCCTCCCCCCCATCCAACAAGCACCCAGAGCAGCCAAGCTTCGCCGTAAGGTACTTCTTCTTAGTTTTAAAAGAAAGAAGCAATCACTTTGAACACCGCTCAGCTCTGTCATTTCAGCTGCCGGAGAGACAGGGGGACACCATATTTCTGGGGTGGCTTTCTACATCTCCCCTACCTGCTGGCACTCTCTTTTTCTGACCTCCACTGACACCTGCTGCTGCTGCTGCTGCATAAAAAGGGAGAGGTGCCCTGTCCTGCTGGCAAACGTGACACTTTGGCCCTTACCAGCATGGCTGTTTACCTGGCATTTGCATAAATATAGAAGCAAGCTAACACTGTCTGCTGCTCCATGGATAGAGATAGATAGATAGATAGATAGATAGATAGATAGATAGAGATTGTTTTTTGCACAGCTCAGCAGATAGTCTGCAATCTGTTGCTTTTAAATGCTGCTCTTTGTTACTTTGGAGCCTAGAAACTCTAGAACGTACTGTACACTCCCTTTGTGATATCATCACAGGGGGTTGTCTGGCTACAGAGACCCAGACATACCATGTAGAACTAGGGTGGGGAGGGGGTGAAATAAAAACCCCATATCATATCCTGCAAGCAAGGACCGTCCATTTTTTCAAATCCAGATTTGATTGTAAATGTGCTGTTTTTTTCATAAATATATATATACAGTACACAGTATTTGTTTCCCTATTTCCCAATCCACCTGTGAACTTATTCCTAAACGTCTGTGCAGGTACATCATTGTCATTTGTCCCTGTTTGAGATGTTGCTAGCTGGCTATTTATTGTACATGGTGCTCCTTTTTGCCAGCAGTTATTGACCATGCCCAAAGCCCAAGCAGTGGGAATAGCAGCAGCTTGTCTGAACAAACACCTGTTTCTGTTTTTTGTAACCATCCAAAAACAGGGGAGAGCGCGCACGCAGTCCCCCACTACCAGAAATTGTGCAGTCGAGTTTCCCGCATGTGGGGAAATCGCAGAGGTCAGCTAGCTCCAAGTGCAATGAGCTAGCCTCGCCCTGGGAGAGCCACCTGCTGGAGCATGGCTTAAAACTCCCCTGCCAGGTAAGTATGAGTTGCAATGGCGCGCTGGGGGCAACTAGCCCTGTCCCAGGACAACTGTCACCCTTGTGGAGAGAGCAGCTTGGTCATTGGTGCAGCAAGCAACACAGTACCTGAGGCCTAGTATCTGAGCCGCTGCAGCCAGCACCTGCAGCAAGGAGCAGCCTAGGCCATTCCATGCAAACATTTGTGCTGCAGCAGCAGCAGCAGCAGCAGCAGCAGCAGCAGCAGCAATGAATATTTGTCAAACAACATAGATCCAAGACACCCCGTCCTCCTCCCCCCCCCCCCCAGAAGCGAAGCAAAGCAAAGCAAAGCAAAGCAAAGCAAAGCAAAGCAAAGCAAAGCAAAGCAAAGCAAAGCAAAGCAAAGCAAAGCCAAACCAAACCCTCCCCCCCATCCAACAAGCACCCAGAGCAGCCAAGCTTCGCCGTAAGGTACTTCTTCTTAGTTTTAAAAGAAAGAAGCAATCACTTTGAACACCGCTCAGCTCTGTCATTTCAGCTGCCGGAGAGACAGGGGGACACCATATTTCTGGGGTGGCTTTCTACATCTCCCCTACCTGCTGGCACTCTCTTTTTCTGACCTCCACTGACACCTGCTGCTGCTGCTGCTGCATAAAAAGGGAGAGGTGCCCTGTCCTGCTGGCAAACGTGACACTTTGGCCCTTACCAGCATGGCTGTTTACCTGGCATTTGCATAAATATAGAAGCAAGCTAACACTGTCTGCTGCTCCATGGATAGAGATAGATAGATAGATAGATAGATAGATAGATAGATAGAGATTGTTTTTTGCACAGCTCAGCAGATAGTCTGCAATCTGTTGCTTTTAAATGCTGCTCTTTGTTACTTTGGAGCCTAGAAACTCTAGAACGTACTGTACACTCCCTTTGTGATATCATCACAGGGGGTTGTCTGGCTACAGAGACCCAGACATACCATGTAGAACTAGGGTGGGGAGGGGGTGAAATAAAAACCCCATATCATATCCTGCAAGCAAGGACCGTCCATTTTTTCAAATCCAGATTTGATTGTAAATGTGCTGTTTTTTTCATAAATATATATATACAGTACACAGTATTTGTTTCCCTATTTCCCAATCCACCTGTGAACTTATTCCTAAACGTCTGTGCAGGTACATCATTGTCATTTGTCCCTGTTTGAGATGTTGCTAGCTGGCTATTTATTGTACATGGTGCTCCTTTTTGCCAGCAGTTATTGACCATGCCCAAAGCCCAAGCAGTGGGAATAGCAGCAGCTTGTCTGAACAAACACCTGTTTCTGTTTTTTGTAACCATCCAAAAACAGGGGAGAGCGCGCACGCAGTCCCCCACTACCAGAAATTGTGCAGTCGAGTTTCCCGCATGTGGGGAAATCGCAGAGGTCAGCTAGCTCCAAGTGCAATGAGCTAGCCTCGCCCTGGGAGAGCCACCTGCTGGAGCATGGCTTAAAACTCCCCTGCCAGGTAAGTATGAGTTGCAATGGCGCGCTGGGGGCAACTAGCCCTGTCCCAGGACAACTGTCACCCTTGTGGAGAGAGCAGCTTGGTCATTGGTGCAGCAAGCAACACAGTACCTGAGGCCTAGTATCTGAGCCGCTGCAGCCAGCACCTGCAGCAAGGAGCAGCCTAGGCCATTCCATGCAAACATTTGTGCTGCAGCAGCAGCAGCAGCAGCAGCAGCAGCAGCAGCAGCAATGAATATTTGTCAAACAACATAGATCCAAGACACCCCGTCCTCCTCCCCCCCCCCCCCAGAAGCGAAGCAAAGCAAAGCAAAGCAAAGCAAAGCAAAGCAAAGCAAAGCAAAGCAAAGCAAAGCAAAGCAAAGCAAAGCCAAACCAAACCCTCCCCCCCATCCAACAAGCACCCAGAGCAGCCAAGCTTCGCCGTAAGGTACTTCTTCTTAGTTTTAAAAGAAAGAAGCAATCACTTTGAACACCGCTCAGCTCTGTCATTTCAGCTGCCGGAGAGACAGGGGGACACCATATTTCTGGGGTGGCTTTCTACATCTCCCCTACCTGCTGGCACTCTCTTTTTCTGACCTCCACTGACACCTGCTGCTGCTGCTGCTGCTGCTGCTGCTGCTGCATAAAAAGGGAGAGGTGCCCTGTCCTGCTGGCAAACGTGACACTTTGGCCCTTACCAGCATGGCTGTTTACCTGGCATTTGCATAAATATAGAAGCAAGCTAACACTGTCTGCTGCTCCATGGATAGAGATAGATAGATAGATAGATAGATAGATAGATAGATAGATAGATAGAGATTGTTTTTTGCACAGCTCAGCAGATAGTCTGCAATCTGTTGCTTTTAAATGCTGCTCTTTGTTACTTTGGAGCCTAGAAACTCTAGAACGTACTGTACACTCCCTTTGTGATATCATCACAGGGGGTTGTCTGGCTACAGAGACCCAGACATACCATGTAGAACTAGGGTGGGGAGGGGGTGAAATAAAAACCCCATATCATATCCTGCAAGCAAGGACCGTCCATTTTTTCAAATCCAGATTTGATTGTAAATGTGCTGTTTTTTTCATAAATATATATATACAGTACACAGTATTTGTTTCCCTATTTCCCAATCCACCTGTGAACTTATTCCTAAACGTCTGTGCAGGTACATCATTGTCATTTGTCCCTGTTTGAGATGTTGCTAGCTGGCTATTTATTGTACATGGTGCTCCTTTTTGCCAGCAGTTATTGACCATGCCCAAAGCCCAAGCAGTGGGAATAGCAGCAGCTTGTCTGAACAAACACCTGTTTCTGTTTTTTGTAACCATCCAAAAACAGGGGAGAGCGCGCACGCAGTCCCCCACTACCAGAAATTGTGCAGTCGAGTTTCCCGCATGTGGGGAAATCGCAGAGGTCAGCTAGCTCCAAGTGCAATGAGCTAGCCTCGCCCTGGGAGAGCCACCTGCTGGAGCATGGCTTAAAACTCCCCTGCCAGGTAAGTATGAGTTGCAATGGCGCGCTGGGGGCAACTAGCCCTGTCCCAGGACAACTGTCACCCTTGTGGAGAGAGCAGCTTGGTCATTGGTGCAGCAAGCAACACAGTACCTGAGGCCTAGTATCTGAGCCGCTGCAGCCAGCACCTGCAGCAAGGAGCAGCCTAGGCCATTCCATGCAAACATTTGTGCAGCAGCAGCAGCAGCAGCAGCAGCAGCAGCAGCAGCAGCAGCAGCAGCAGCAGCAGCAATGAATATTTGTCAAACAACATAGATCCAAGACACCCCGTCCTCCTCCCCCCCCCCCCAGAAGCGAAGCAAAGCAAAGCAAAGCAAAGCAAAGCAAAGCCAAACCAAACCCTCCCCCCCATCCAACAAGCACCCAGAGCAGCCAAGCTTCGCCGTAAGGTACTTCTTCTTAGTTTTAAAAGAAAGAAGCAATCACTTTGAACACCGCTCAGCTCTGTCATTTCAGCTGCCGGAGAGACAGGGGGACACCATATTTCTGGGGTGGCTTTCTACATCTCCCCTACCTGCTGGCACTCTCTTTTTCTGACCTCCACTGACACCTGCTGCTGCTGCTGCTGCATAAAAAGGGAGAGGTGCCCTGTCCTGCTGGCAAACGTGACACTTTGGCCCTTACCAGCATGGCTGTTTACCTGGCATTTGCATAAATATAGAAGCAAGCTAACACTGTCTGCTGCTCCATGGATAGAGATAGATAGATAGATAGATAGATAGATAGATAGATAGATAGATAGATAGAGATTGTTTTTTGCACAGCTCAGCAGATAGTCTGCAATCTGTTGCTTTTAAATGCTGCTCTTTGTTACTTTGGAGCCTAGAAACTCTAGAACGTACTGTACACTCCCTTTGTGATATCATCACAGGGGGTTGTCTGGCTACAGAGACCCAGACATACCATGTAGAACTAGGGTGGGGAGGGGGTGAAATAAAAACCCCATATCATATCCTGCAAGCAAGGACCGTCCATTTTTTCAAATCCAGATTTGATTGTAAATGTGCTGTTTTTTTCATAAATATATATATACAGTACACAGTATTTGTTTCCCTATTTCCCAATCCACCTGTGAACTTATTCCTAAACGTCTGTGCAGGTACATCATTGTCATTTGTCCCTGTTTGAGATGTTGCTAGCTGGCTATTTATTGTACATGGTGCTCCTTTTTGCCAGCAGTTATTGACCATGCCCAAAGCCCAAGCAGTGGGAATAGCAGCAGCTTGTCTGAACAAACACCTGTTTCTGTTTTTTGTAACCATCCAAAAACAGGGGAGAGCGCGCACGCAGTCCCCCACTACCAGAAATTGTGCAGTCGAGTTTCCCGCATGTGGGGAAATCGCAGAGGTCAGCTAGCTCCAAGTGCAATGAGCTAGCCTCGCCCTGGGAGAGCCACCTGCTGGAGCATGGCTTAAAACTCCCCTGCCAGGTAAGTATGAGTTGCAATGGCGCGCTGGGGGCAACTAGCCCTGTCCCAGGACAACTGTCACCCTTGTGGAGAGAGCAGCTTGGTCATTGGTGCAGCAAGCAACACAGTACCTGAGGCCTAGTATCTGAGCCGCTGCAGCCAGCACCTGCAGCAAGGAGCAGCCTAGGCCATTCCATGCAAACATTTGTGCTGCAGCAGCAGCAGCAGCAGCAGCAGCAGCAGCAGCAGCAATGAATATTTGTCAAACAACATAGATCCAAGACACCCCGTCCTCCTCCCCCCCCCCCCCAGAAGCGAAGCAAAGCAAAGCAAAGCAAAGCAAAGCAAAGCAAAGCAAAGCAAAGCAAAGCAAAGCAAAGCCAAACCAAACCCTCCCCCCCATCCAACAAGCACCCAGAGCAGCCAAGCTTCGCCGTAAGGTACTTCTTCTTAGTTTTAAAAGAAAGAAGCAATCACTTTGAACACCGCTCAGCTCTGTCATTTCAGCTGCCGGAGAGACAGGGGGACACCATATTTCTGGGGTGGCTTTCTACATCTCCCCTACCTGCTGGCACTCTCTTTTTCTGACCTCCACTGACACCTGCTGCTGCTGCTGCTGCTGCTGCTGCTGCATAAAAAGGGAGAGGTGCCCTGTCCTGCTGGCAAACGTGACACTTTGGCCCTTACCAGCATGGCTGTTTACCTGGCATTTGCATAAATATAGAAGCAAGCTAACACTGTCTGCTGCTCCATGGATAGAGATAGATAGATAGATAGATAGATAGATAGATAGATAGATAGATAGAGATTGTTTTTTGCACAGCTCAGCAGATAGTCTGCAATCTGTTGCTTTTAAATGCTGCTCTTTGTTACTTTGGAGCCTAGAAACTCTAGAACGTACTGTACACTCCCTTTGTGATATCATCACAGGGGGTTGTCTGGCTACAGAGACCCAGACATACCATGTAGAACTAGGGTGGGGAGGGGGTGAAATAAAAACCCCATATCATATCCTGCAAGCAAGGACCGTCCATTTTTTCAAATCCAGATTTGATTGTAAATGTGCTGTTTTTTTCATAAATATATATATACAGTACACAGTATTTGTTTCCCTATTTCCCAATCCACCTGTGAACTTATTCCTAAACGTCTGTGCAGGTACATCATTGTCATTTGTCCCTGTTTGAGATGTTGCTAGCTGGCTATTTATTGTACATGGTGCTCCTTTTTGCCAGCAGTTATTGACCATGCCCAAAGCCCAAGCAGTGGGAATAGCAGCAGCTTGTCTGAACAAACACCTGTTTCTGTTTTTTGTAACCATCCAAAAACAGGGGAGAGCGCGCACGCAGTCCCCCACTACCAGAAATTGTGCAGTCGAGTTTCCCGCATGTGGGGAAATCGCAGAGGTCAGCTAGCTCCAAGTGCAATGAGCTAGCCTCGCCCTGGGAGAGCCACCTGCTGGAGCATGGCTTAAAACTCCCCTGCCAGGTAAGTATGAGTTGCAATGGCGCGCTGGGGGCAACTAGCCCTGTCCCAGGACAACTGTCACCCTTGTGGAGAGAGCAGCTTGGTCATTGGTGCAGCAAGCAACACAGTACCTGAGGCCTAGTATCTGAGCCGCTGCAGCCAGCACCTGCAGCAAGGAGCAGCCTAGGCCATTCCATGCAAACATTTGTGCAGCAGCAGCAGCAGCAGCAGCAGCAGCAGCAGCAGCAGCAGCAGCAGCAGCAGCAGCAGCAGCAGCAATGAATATTTGTCAAACAACATAGATCCAAGACACCCCGTCCTCCTCCCCCCCCCCCCAGAAGCGAAGCAAAGCAAAGCAAAGCAAAGCAAAGCAAAGCAAAGCCAAACCAAACCCTCCCCCCCATCCAACAAGCACCCAGAGCAGCCAAGCTTCGCCGTAAGGTACTTCTTCTTAGTTTTAAAAGAAAGAAGCAATCACTTTGAACACCGCTCAGCTCTGTCATTTCAGCTGCCGGAGAGACAGGGGGACACCATATTTCTGGGGTGGCTTTCTACATCTCCCCTACCTGCTGGCACTCTCTTTTTCTGACCTCCACTGACACCTGCTGCTGCTGCTGCTGCTGCTGCATAAAAAGGGAGAGGTGCCCTGTCCTGCTGGCAAACGTGACACTTTGGCCCTTACCAGCATGGCTGTTTACCTGGCATTTGCATAAATATAGAAGCAAGCTAACACTGTCTGCTGCTCCATGGATAGAGATAGATAGATAGATAGATAGATAGATAGATAGATAGAGATTGTTTTTTGCACAGCTCAGCAGATAGTCTGCAATCTGTTGCTTTTAAATGCTGCTCTTTGTTACTTTGGAGCCTAGAAACTCTAGAACGTACTGTACACTCCCTTTGTGATATCATCACAGGGGGTTGTCTGGCTACAGAGACCCAGACATACCATGTAGAACTAGGGTGGGGAGGGGGTGAAATAAAAACCCCATATCATATCCTGCAAGCAAGGACCGTCCATTTTTTCAAATCCAGATTTGATTGTAAATGTGCTGTTTTTTTCATAAATATATATATACAGTACACAGTATTTGTTTCCCTATTTCCCAATCCACCTGTGAACTTATTCCTAAACGTCTGTGCAGGTACATCATTGTCATTTGTCCCTGTTTGAGATGTTGCTAGCTGGCTATTTATTGTACATGGTGCTCCTTTTTGCCAGCAGTTATTGACCATGCCCAAAGCCCAAGCAGTGGGAATAGCAGCAGCTTGTCTGAACAAACACCTGTTTCTGTTTTTTGTAACCATCCAAAAACAGGGGAGAGCGCGCACGCAGTCCCCCACTACCAGAAATTGTGCAGTCGAGTTTCCCGCATGTGGGGAAATCGCAGAGGTCAGCTAGCTCCAAGTGCAATGAGCTAGCCTCGCCCTGGGAGAGCCACCTGCTGGAGCATGGCTTAAAACTCCCCTGCCAGGTAAGTATGAGTTGCAATGGCGCGCTGGGGGCAACTAGCCCTGTCCCAGGACAACTGTCACCCTTGTGGAGAGAGCAGCTTGGTCATTGGTGCAGCAAGCAACACAGTACCTGAGGCCTAGTATCTGAGCCGCTGCAGCCAGCACCTGCAGCAAGGAGCAGCCTAGGCCATTCCATGCAAACATTTGTGCTGCAGCAGCAGCAGCAGCAGCAGCAGCAGCAGCAGCAGCAATGAATATTTGTCAAACAACATAGATCCAAGACACCCCGTCCTCCTCCCCCCCCCCCCCAGAAGCGAAGCAAAGCAAAGCAAAGCAAAGCAAAGCAAAGCAAAGCAAAGCAAAGCAAAGCAAAGCAAAGCAAAGCAAAGCAAAGCCAAACCAAACCCTCCCCCCCATCCAACAAGCACCCAGAGCAGCCAAGCTTCGCCGTAAGGTACTTCTTCTTAGTTTTAAAAGAAAGAAGCAATCACTTTGAACACCGCTCAGCTCTGTCATTTCAGCTGCCGGAGAGACAGGGGGACACCATATTTCTGGGGTGGCTTTCTACATCTCCCCTACCTGCTGGCACTCTCTTTTTCTGACCTCCACTGACACCTGCTGCTGCTGCTGCTGCTGCTGCATAAAAAGGGAGAGGTGCCCTGTCCTGCTGGCAAACGTGACACTTTGGCCCTTACCAGCATGGCTGTTTACCTGGCATTTGCATAAATATAGAAGCAAGCTAACACTGTCTGCTGCTCCATGGATAGAGATAGATAGATAGATAGATAGATAGATAGATAGATAGATAGATAGATAGATAGAGATTGTTTTTTGCACAGCTCAGCAGATAGTCTGCAATCTGTTGCTTTTAAATGCTGCTCTTTGTTACTTTGGAGCCTAGAAACTCTAGAACGTACTGTACACTCCCTTTGTGATATCATCACAGGGGGTTGTCTGGCTACAGAGACCCAGACATACCATGTAGAACTAGGGTGGGGAGGGGGTGAAATAAAAACCCCATATCATATCCTGCAAGCAAGGACCGTCCATTTTTTCAAATCCAGATTTGATTGTAAATGTGCTGTTTTTTTCATAAATATATATATACAGTACACAGTATTTGTTTCCCTATTTCCCAATCCACCTGTGAACTTATTCCTAAACGTCTGTGCAGGTACATCATTGTCATTTGTCCCTGTTTGAGATGTTGCTAGCTGGCTATTTATTGTACATGGTGCTCCTTTTTGCCAGCAGTTATTGACCATGCCCAAAGCCCAAGCAGTGGGAATAGCAGCAGCTTGTCTGAACAAACACCTGTTTCTGTTTTTTGTAACCATCCAAAAACAGGGGAGAGCGCGCACGCAGTCCCCCACTACCAGAAATTGTGCAGTCGAGTTTCCCGCATGTGGGGAAATCGCAGAGGTCAGCTAGCTCCAAGTGCAATGAGCTAGCCTCGCCCTGGGAGAGCCACCTGCTGGAGCATGGCTTAAAACTCCCCTGCCAGGTAAGTATGAGTTGCAATGGCGCGCTGGGGGCAACTAGCCCTGTCCCAGGACAACTGTCACCCTTGTGGAGAGAGCAGCTTGGTCATTGGTGCAGCAAGCAACACAGTACCTGAGGCCTAGTATCTGAGCCGCTGCAGCCAGCACCTGCAGCAAGGAGCAGCCTAGGCCATTCCATGCAAACATTTGTGCAGCAGCAGCAGCAGCAGCAGCAGCAGCAGCAGCAGCAGCAGCAGCAGCAGCAGCAGCAATGAATATTTGTCAAACAACATAGATCCAAGACACCCCGTCCTCCTCCCCCCCCCCCCAGAAGCGAAGCAAAGCAAAGCAAAGCAAAGCAAAGCAAAGCCAAACCAAACCCTCCCCCCCATCCAACAAGCACCCAGAGCAGCCAAGCTTCGCCGTAAGGTACTTCTTCTTAGTTTTAAAAGAAAGAAGCAATCACTTTGAACACCGCTCAGCTCTGTCATTTCAGCTGCCGGAGAGACAGGGGGACACCATATTTCTGGGGTGGCTTTCTACATCTCCCCTACCTGCTGGCACTCTCTTTTTCTGACCTCCACTGACACCTGCTGCTGCTGCTGCTGCATAAAAAGGGAGAGGTGCCCTGTCCTGCTGGCAAACGTGACACTTTGGCCCTTACCAGCATGGCTGTTTACCTGGCATTTGCATAAATATAGAAGCAAGCTAACACTGTCTGCTGCTCCATGGATAGAGATAGATAGATAGATAGATAGATAGATAGATAGATAGAGATTGTTTTTTGCACAGCTCAGCAGATAGTCTGCAATCTGTTGCTTTTAAATGCTGCTCTTTGTTACTTTGGAGCCTAGAAACTCTAGAACGTACTGTACACTCCCTTTGTGATATCATCACAGGGGGTTGTCTGGCTACAGAGACCCAGACATACCATGTAGAACTAGGGTGGGGAGGGGGTGAAATAAAAACCCCATATCATATCCTGCAAGCAAGGACCGTCCATTTTTTCAAATCCAGATTTGATTGTAAATGTGCTGTTTTTTTCATAAATATATATATACAGTACACAGTATTTGTTTCCCTATTTCCCAATCCACCTGTGAACTTATTCCTAAACGTCTGTGCAGGTACATCATTGTCATTTGTCCCTGTTTGAGATGTTGCTAGCTGGCTATTTATTGTACATGGTGCTCCTTTTTGCCAGCAGTTATTGACCATGCCCAAAGCCCAAGCAGTGGGAATAGCAGCAGCTTGTCTGAACAAACACCTGTTTCTGTTTTTTGTAACCATCCAAAAACAGGGGAGAGCGCGCACGCAGTCCCCCACTACCAGAAATTGTGCAGTCGAGTTTCCCGCATGTGGGGAAATCGCAGAGGTCAGCTAGCTCCAAGTGCAATGAGCTAGCCTCGCCCTGGGAGAGCCACCTGCTGGAGCATGGCTTAAAACTCCCCTGCCAGGTAAGTATGAGTTGCAATGGCGCGCTGGGGGCAACTAGCCCTGTCCCAGGACAACTGTCACCCTTGTGGAGAGAGCAGCTTGGTCATTGGTGCAGCAAGCAACACAGTACCTGAGGCCTAGTATCTGAGCCGCTGCAGCCAGCACCTGCAGCAAGGAGCAGCCTAGGCCATTCCATGCAAACATTTGTGCTGCAGCAGCAGCAGCAGCAGCAGCAGCAGCAGCAGCAGCAATGAATATTTGTCAAACAACATAGATCCAAGACACCCCGTCCTCCTCCCCCCCCCCCCCAGAAGCGAAGCAAAGCAAAGCAAAGCAAAGCAAAGCAAAGCAAAGCAAAGCAAAGCAAAGCAAAGCCAAACCAAACCAAACCCTCCCCCCCATCCAACAAGCACCCAGAGCAGCCAAGCTTCGCCGTAAGGTACTTCTTCTTAGTTTTAAAAGAAAGAAGCAATCACTTTGAACACCGCTCAGCTCTGTCATTTCAGCTGCCGGAGAGACAGGGGGACACCATATTTCTGGGGTGGCTTTCTACATCTCCCCTACCTGCTGGCACTCTCTTTTTCTGACCTCCACTGACACCTGCTGCTGCTGCTGCTGCTGCTGCTGCTGCATAAAAAGGGAGAGGTGCCCACCTGCTGCTGCTGCTGCTGCATAAAAAGGGAGAGGTGCCCTGTCCTGCTGGCAAACGTGACACTTTGGCCCTTACCAGCATGGCTGTTTACCTGGCATTTGCATAAATATAGAAGCAAGCTAACACTGTCTGCTGCTCCATGGATAGAGATAGATAGATAGATAGATAGATAGATAGATAGATAGAGATTGTTTTTTGCACAGCTCAGCAGATAGTCTGCAATCTGTTGCTTTTAAATGCTGCTCTTTGTTACTTTGGAGCCTAGAAACTCTAGAACGTACTGTACACTCCCTTTGTGATATCATCACAGGGGGTTGTCTGGCTACAGAGACCCAGACATACCATGTAGAACTAGGGTGGGGAGGGGGTGAAATAAAAACCCCATATCATATCCTGCAAGCAAGGACCGTCCATTTTTTCAAATCCAGATTTGATTGTAAATGTGCTGTTTTTTTCATAAATATATATATACAGTACACAGTATTTGTTTCCCTATTTCCCAATCCACCTGTGAACTTATTCCTAAACGTCTGTGCAGGTACATCATTGTCATTTGTCCCTGTTTGAGATGTTGCTAGCTGGCTATTTATTGTACATGGTGCTCCTTTTTGCCAGCAGTTATTGACCATGCCCAAAGCCCAAGCAGTGGGAATAGCAGCAGCTTGTCTGAACAAACACCTGTTTCTGTTTTTTGTAACCATCCAAAAACAGGGGAGAGCGCGCACGCAGTCCCCCACTACCAGAAATTGTGCAGTCGAGTTTCCCGCATGTGGGGAAATCGCAGAGGTCAGCTAGCTCCAAGTGCAATGAGCTAGCCTCGCCCTGGGAGAGCCACCTGCTGGAGCATGGCTTAAAACTCCCCTGCCAGGTAAGTATGAGTTGCAATGGCGCGCTGGGGGCAACTAGCCCTGTCCCAGGACAACTGTCACCCTTGTGGAGAGAGCAGCTTGGTCATTGGTGCAGCAAGCAACACAGTACCTGAGGCCTAGTATCTGAGCCGCTGCAGCCAGCACCTGCAGCAAGGAGCAGCCTAGGCCATTCCATGCAAACATTTGTGCAGCAGCAGCAGCAGCAGCAGCAGCAGCAGCAGCAGCAGCAGCAGCAGCAGCAGCAGCAATGAATATTTGTCAAACAACATAGATCCAAGACACCCCGTCCTCCTCCCCCCCCCCCCAGAAGCGAAGCAAAGCAAAGCAAAGCAAAGCAAAGCAAAGCCAAACCAAACCCTCCCCCCCATCCAACAAGCACCCAGAGCAGCCAAGCTTCGCCGTAAGGTACTTCTTCTTAGTTTTAAAAGAAAGAAGCAATCACTTTGAACACCGCTCAGCTCTGTCATTTCAGCTGCCGGAGAGACAGGGGGACACCATATTTCTGGGGTGGCTTTCTACATCTCCCCTACCTGCTGGCACTCTCTTTTTCTGACCTCCACTGACACCTGCTGCTGCTGCTGCTGCATAAAAAGGGAGAGGTGCCCTGTCCTGCTGGCAAACGTGACACTTTGGCCCTTACCAGCATGGCTGTTTACCTGGCATTTGCATAAATATAGAAGCAAGCTAACACTGTCTGCTGCTCCATGGATAGAGATAGATAGATAGATAGATAGATAGATAGATAGATAGAGATTGTTTTTTGCACAGCTCAGCAGATAGTCTGCAATCTGTTGCTTTTAAATGCTGCTCTTTGTTACTTTGGAGCCTAGAAACTCTAGAACGTACTGTACACTCCCTTTGTGATATCATCACAGGGGGTTGTCTGGCTACAGAGACCCAGACATACCATGTAGAACTAGGGTGGGGAGGGGGTGAAATAAAAACCCCATATCATATCCTGCAAGCAAGGACCGTCCATTTTTTCAAATCCAGATTTGATTGTAAATGTGCTGTTTTTTTCATAAATATATATATACAGTACACAGTATTTGTTTCCCTATTTCCCAATCCACCTGTGAACTTATTCCTAAACGTCTGTGCAGGTACATCATTGTCATTTGTCCCTGTTTGAGATGTTGCTAGCTGGCTATTTATTGTACATGGTGCTCCTTTTTGCCAGCAGTTATTGACCATGCCCAAAGCCCAAGCAGTGGGAATAGCAGCAGCTTGTCTGAACAAACACCTGTTTCTGTTTTTTGTAACCATCCAAAAACAGGGGAGAGCGCGCACGCAGTCCCCCACTACCAGAAATTGTGCAGTCGAGTTTCCCGCATGTGGGGAAATCGCAGAGGTCAGCTAGCTCCAAGTGCAATGAGCTAGCCTCGCCCTGGGAGAGCCACCTGCTGGAGCATGGCTTAAAACTCCCCTGCCAGGTAAGTATGAGTTGCAATGGCGCGCTGGGGGCAACTAGCCCTGTCCCAGGACAACTGTCACCCTTGTGGAGAGAGCAGCTTGGTCATTGGTGCAGCAAGCAACACAGTACCTGAGGCCTAGTATCTGAGCCGCTGCAGCCAGCACCTGCAGCAAGGAGCAGCCTAGGCCATTCCATGCAAACATTTGTGCTGCAGCAGCAGCAGCAGCAGCAGCAGCAGCAGCAGCAGCAATGAATATTTGTCAAACAACATAGATCCAAGACACCCCGTCCTCCTCCCCCCCCCCCCAGAAGCGAAGCAAAGCAAAGCAAAGCAAAGCAAAGCAAAGCAAAGCCAAACCAAACCCTCCCCCCCATCCAACAAGCACCCAGAGCAGCCAAGCTTCGCCGTAAGGTACTTCTTCTTAGTTTTAAAAGAAAGAAGCAATCACTTTGAACACCGCTCAGCTCTGTCATTTCAGCTGCCGGAGAGACAGGGGGACACCATATTTCTGGGGTGGCTTTCTACATCTCCCCTACCTGCTGGCACTCTCTTTTTCTGACCTCCACTGACACCTGCTGCTGCTGCTGCTGCTGCTGCATAAAAAGGGAGAGGTGCCCTGTCCTGCTGGCAAACGTGACACTTTGGCCCTTACCAGCATGGCTGTTTACCTGGCATTTGCATAAATATAGAAGCAAGCTAACACTGTCTGCTGCTCCATGGATAGAGATAGATAGATAGATAGATAGATAGATAGATAGATAGATAGAGATTGTTTTTTGCACAGCTCAGCAGATAGTCTGCAATCTGTTGCTTTTAAATGCTGCTCTTTGTTACTTTGGAGCCTAGAAACTCTAGAACGTACTGTACACTCCCTTTGTGATATCATCACAGGGGGTTGTCTGGCTACAGAGACCCAGACATACCATGTAGAACTAGGGTGGGGAGGGGGTGAAATAAAAACCCCATATCATATCCTGCAAGCAAGGACCGTCCATTTTTTCAAATCCAGATTTGATTGTAAATGTGCTGTTTTTTTCATAAATATATATATACAGTACACAGTATTTGTTTCCCTATTTCCCAATCCACCTGTGAACTTATTCCTAAACGTCTGTGCAGGTACATCATTGTCATTTGTCCCTGTTTGAGATGTTGCTAGCTGGCTATTTATTGTACATGGTGCTCCTTTTTGCCAGCAGTTATTGACCATGCCCAAAGCCCAAGCAGTGGGAATAGCAGCAGCTTGTCTGAACAAACACCTGTTTCTGTTTTTTGTAACCATCCAAAAACAGGGGAGAGCGCGCACGCAGTCCCCCACTACCAGAAATTGTGCAGTCGAGTTTCCCGCATGTGGGGAAATCGCAGAGGTCAGCTAGCTCCAAGTGCAATGAGCTAGCCTCGCCCTGGGAGAGCCACCTGCTGGAGCATGGCTTAAAACTCCCCTGCCAGGTAAGTATGAGTTGCAATGGCGCGCTGGGGGCAACTAGCCCTGTCCCAGGACAACTGTCACCCTTGTGGAGAGAGCAGCTTGGTCATTGGTGCAGCAAGCAACACAGTACCTGAGGCCTAGTATCTGAGCCGCTGCAGCCAGCACCTGCAGCAAGGAGCAGCCTAGGCCATTCCATGCAAACATTTGTGCAGCAGCAGCAGCAGCAGCAGCAGCAGCAGCAGCAGCAGCAGCAGCAGCAGCAGCAGCAGCAATGAATATTTGTCAAACAACATAGATCCAAGACACCCCGTCCTCCTCCCCCCCCCCCCAGAAGCGAAGCAAAGCAAAGCAAAGCAAAGCAAAGCAAAGCCAAACCAAACCCTCCCCCCCATCCAACAAGCACCCAGAGCAGCCAAGCTTCGCCGTAAGGTACTTCTTCTTAGTTTTAAAAGAAAGAAGCAATCACTTTGAACACCGCTCAGCTCTGTCATTTCAGCTGCCGGAGAGACAGGGGGACACCATATTTCTGGGGTGGCTTTCTACATCTCCCCTACCTGCTGGCACTCTCTTTTTCTGACCTCCACTGACACCTGCTGCTGCTGCTGCTGCATAAAAAGGGAGAGGTGCCCTGTCCTGCTGGCAAACGTGACACTTTGGCCCTTACCAGCATGGCTGTTTACCTGGCATTTGCATAAATATAGAAGCAAGCTAACACTGTCTGCTGCTCCATGGATAGAGATAGATAGATAGATAGATAGATAGATAGATAGATAGATAGAGATTGTTTTTTGCACAGCTCAGCAGATAGTCTGCAATCTGTTGCTTTTAAATGCTGCTCTTTGTTACTTTGGAGCCTAGAAACTCTAGAACGTACTGTACACTCCCTTTGTGATATCATCACAGGGGGTTGTCTGGCTACAGAGACCCAGACATACCATGTAGAACTAGGGTGGGGAGGGGGTGAAATAAAAACCCCATATCATATCCTGCAAGCAAGGACCGTCCATTTTTTCAAATCCAGATTTGATTGTAAATGTGCTGTTTTTTTCATAAATATATATATACAGTACACAGTATTTGTTTCCCTATTTCCCAATCCACCTGTGAACTTATTCCTAAACGTCTGTGCAGGTACATCATTGTCATTTGTCCCTGTTTGAGATGTTGCTAGCTGGCTATTTATTGTACATGGTGCTCCTTTTTGCCAGCAGTTATTGACCATGCCCAAAGCCCAAGCAGTGGGAATAGCAGCAGCTTGTCTGAACAAACACCTGTTTCTGTTTTTTGTAACCATCCAAAAACAGGGGAGAGCGCGCACGCAGTCCCCCACTACCAGAAATTGTGCAGTCGAGTTTCCCGCATGTGGGGAAATCGCAGAGGTCAGCTAGCTCCAAGTGCAATGAGCTAGCCTCGCCCTGGGAGAGCCACCTGCTGGAGCATGGCTTAAAACTCCCCTGCCAGGTAAGTATGAGTTGCAATGGCGCGCTGGGGGCAACTAGCCCTGTCCCAGGACAACTGTCACCCTTGTGGAGAGAGCAGCTTGGTCATTGGTGCAGCAAGCAACACAGTACCTGAGGCCTAGTATCTGAGCCGCTGCAGCCAGCACCTGCAGCAAGGAGCAGCCTAGGCCATTCCATGCAAACATTTGTGCAGCAGCAGCAGCAGCAGCAGCAGCAGCAGCAGCAGCAGCAGCAGCAGCAGCAGCAGCAATGAATATTTGTCAAACAACATAGATCCAAGACACCCCGTCCTCCTCCCCCCCCCCCCAGAAGCGAAGCAAAGCAAAGCAAAGCAAAGCAAAGCAAAGCCAAACCAAACCCTCCCCCCCATCCAACAAGCACCCAGAGCAGCCAAGCTTCGCCGTAAGGTACTTCTTCTTAGTTTTAAAAGAAAGAAGCAATCACTTTGAACACCGCTCAGCTCTGTCATTTCAGCTGCCGGAGAGACAGGGGGACACCATATTTCTGGGGTGGCTTTCTACATCTCCCCTACCTGCTGGCACTCTCTTTTTCTGACCTCCACTGACACCTGCTGCTGCTGCTGCTGCATAAAAAGGGAGAGGTGCCCTGTCCTGCTGGCAAACGTGACACTTTGGCCCTTACCAGCATGGCTGTTTACCTGGCATTTGCATAAATATAGAAGCAAGCTAACACTGTCTGCTGCTCCATGGATAGAGATAGATAGATAGATAGATAGATAGATAGATAGATAGAGATTGTTTTTTGCACAGCTCAGCAGATAGTCTGCAATCTGTTGCTTTTAAATGCTGCTCTTTGTTACTTTGGAGCCTAGAAACTCTAGAACGTACTGTACACTCCCTTTGTGATATCATCACAGGGGGTTGTCTGGCTACAGAGACCCAGACATACCATGTAGAACTAGGGTGGGGAGGGGGTGAAATAAAAACCCCATATCATATCCTGCAAGCAAGGACCGTCCATTTTTTCAAATCCAGATTTGATTGTAAATGTGCTGTTTTTTTCATAAATATATATATACAGTACACAGTATTTGTTTCCCTATTTCCCAATCCACCTGTGAACTTATTCCTAAACGTCTGTGCAGGTACATCATTGTCATTTGTCCCTGTTTGAGATGTTGCTAGCTGGCTATTTATTGTACATGGTGCTCCTTTTTGCCAGCAGTTATTGACCATGCCCAAAGCCCAAGCAGTGGGAATAGCAGCAGCTTGTCTGAACAAACACCTGTTTCTGTTTTTTGTAACCATCCAAAAACAGGGGAGAGCGCGCACGCAGTCCCCCACTACCAGAAATTGTGCAGTCGAGTTTCCCGCATGTGGGGAAATCGCAGAGGTCAGCTAGCTCCAAGTGCAATGAGCTAGCCTCGCCCTGGGAGAGCCACCTGCTGGAGCATGGCTTAAAACTCCCCTGCCAGGTAAGTATGAGTTGCAATGGCGCGCTGGGGGCAACTAGCCCTGTCCCAGGACAACTGTCACCCTTGTGGAGAGAGCAGCTTGGTCATTGGTGCAGCAAGCAACACAGTACCTGAGGCCTAGTATCTGAGCCGCTGCAGCCAGCACCTGCAGCAAGGAGCAGCCTAGGCCATTCCATGCAAACATTTGTGCAGCAGCAGCAGCAGCAGCAGCAGCAGCAGCAGCAGCAGCAGCAGCAGCAGCAATGAATATTTGTCAAACAACATAGATCCAAGACACCCCGTCCTCCTCCCCCCCCCCCCAGAAGCGAAGCAAAGCAAAGCAAAGCAAAGCAAAGCAAAGCCAAACCAAACCCTCCCCCCCATCCAACAAGCACCCAGAGCAGCCAAGCTTCGCCGTAAGGTACTTCTTCTTAGTTTTAAAAGAAAGAAGCAATCACTTTGAACACCGCTCAGCTCTGTCATTTCAGCTGCCGGAGAGACAGGGGGACACCATATTTCTGGGGTGGCTTTCTACATCTCCCCTACCTGCTGGCACTCTCTTTTTCTGACCTCCACTGACACCTGCTGCTGCTGCTGCTGCATAAAAAGGGAGAGGTGCCCTGTCCTGCTGGCAAACGTGACACTTTGGCCCTTACCAGCATGGCTGTTTACCTGGCATTTGCATAAATATAGAAGCAAGCTAACACTGTCTGCTGCTCCATGGATAGAGATAGATAGATAGATAGATAGATAGATAGATAGATAGATAGATAGATAGAGATTGTTTTTTGCACAGCTCAGCAGATAGTCTGCAATCTGTTGCTTTTAAATGCTGCTCTTTGTTACTTTGGAGCCTAGAAACTCTAGAACGTACTGTACACTCCCTTTGTGATATCATCACAGGGGGTTGTCTGGCTACAGAGACCCAGACATACCATGTAGAACTAGGGTGGGGAGGGGGTGAAATAAAAACCCCATATCATATCCTGCAAGCAAGGACCGTCCATTTTTTCAAATCCAGATTTGATTGTAAATGTGCTGTTTTTTTCATAAATATATATATACAGTACACAGTATTTGTTTCCCTATTTCCCAATCCACCTGTGAACTTATTCCTAAACGTCTGTGCAGGTACATCATTGTCATTTGTCCCTGTTTGAGATGTTGCTAGCTGGCTATTTATTGTACATGGTGCTCCTTTTTGCCAGCAGTTATTGACCATGCCCAAAGCCCAAGCAGTGGGAATAGCAGCAGCTTGTCTGAACAAACACCTGTTTCTGTTTTTTGTAACCATCCAAAAACAGGGGAGAGCGCGCACGCAGTCCCCCACTACCAGAAATTGTGCAGTCGAGTTTCCCGCATGTGGGGAAATCGCAGAGGTCAGCTAGCTCCAAGTGCAATGAGCTAGCCTCGCCCTGGGAGAGCCACCTGCTGGAGCATGGCTTAAAACTCCCCTGCCAGGTAAGTATGAGTTGCAATGGCGCGCTGGGGGCAACTAGCCCTGTCCCAGGACAACTGTCACCCTTGTGGAGAGAGCAGCTTGGTCATTGGTGCAGCAAGCAACACAGTACCTGAGGCCTAGTATCTGAGCCGCTGCAGCCAGCACCTGCAGCAAGGAGCAGCCTAGGCCATTCCATGCAAACATTTGTGCAGCAGCAGCAGCAGCAGCAGCAGCAGCAGCAGCAGCAGCAGCAGCAGCAATGAATATTTGTCAAACAACATAGATCCAAGACACCCCGTCCTCCTCCCCCCCCCCCCAGAAGCGAAGCAAAGCAAAGCAAAGCAAAGCCAAACCAAACCCTCCCCCCCATCCAACAAGCACCCAGAGCAGCCAAGCTTCGCCGTAAGGTACTTCTTCTTAGTTTTAAAAGAAAGAAGCAATCACTTTGAACACCGCTCAGCTCTGTCATTTCAGCTGCCGGAGAGACAGGGGGACACCATATTTCTGGGGTGGCTTTCTACATCTCCCCTACCTGCTGGCACTCTCTTTTTCTGACCTCCACTGACACCTGCTGCTGCTGCTGCTGCTGCTGCATAAAAAGGGAGAGGTGCCCTGTCCTGCTGGCAAACGTGACACTTTGGCCCTTACCAGCATGGCTGTTTACCTGGCATTTGCATAAATATAGAAGCAAGCTAACACTGTCTGCTGCTCCATGGATAGAGATAGATAGATAGATAGATAGATAGATAGATAGATAGATAGAGATTGTTTTTTGCACAGCTCAGCAGATAGTCTGCAATCTGTTGCTTTTAAATGCTGCTCTTTGTTACTTTGGAGCCTAGAAACTCTAGAACGTACTGTACACTCCCTTTGTGATATCATCACAGGGGGTTGTCTGGCTACAGAGACCCAGACATACCATGTAGAACTAGGGTGGGGAGGGGGTGAAATAAAAACCCCATATCATATCCTGCAAGCAAGGACCGTCCATTTTTTCAAATCCAGATTTGATTGTAAATGTGCTGTTTTTTTCATAAATATATATATACAGTACACAGTATTTGTTTCCCTATTTCCCAATCCACCTGTGAACTTATTCCTAAACGTCTGTGCAGGTACATCATTGTCATTTGTCCCTGTTTGAGATGTTGCTAGCTGGCTATTTATTGTACATGGTGCTCCTTTTTGCCAGCAGTTATTGACCATGCCCAAAGCCCAAGCAGTGGGAATAGCAGCAGCTTGTCTGAACAAACACCTGTTTCTGTTTTTTGTAACCATCCAAAAACAGGGGAGAGCGCGCACGCAGTCCCCCACTACCAGAAATTGTGCAGTCGAGTTTCCCGCATGTGGGGAAATCGCAGAGGTCAGCTAGCTCCAAGTGCAATGAGCTAGCCTCGCCCTGGGAGAGCCACCTGCTGGAGCATGGCTTAAAACTCCCCTGCCAGGTAAGTATGAGTTGCAATGGCGCGCTGGGGGCAACTAGCCCTGTCCCAGGACAACTGTCACCCTTGTGGAGAGAGCAGCTTGGTCATTGGTGCAGCAAGCAACACAGTACCTGAGGCCTAGTATCTGAGCCGCTGCAGCCAGCACCTGCAGCAAGGAGCAGCCTAGGCCATTCCATGCAAACATTTGTGCAGCAGCAGCAGCAGCAGCAGCAGCAGCAGCAGCAGCAGCAGCAGCAGCAGCAGCAGCAATGAATATTTGTCAAACAACATAGATCCAAGACACCCCGTCCTCCTCCCCCCCCCCCCAGAAGCGAAGCAAAGCAAAGCAAAGCAAAGCAAAGCCAAACCAAACCCTCCCCCCCATCCAACAAGCACCCAGAGCAGCCAAGCTTCGCCGTAAGGTACTTCTTCTTAGTTTTAAAAGAAAGAAGCAATCACTTTGAACACCGCTCAGCTCTGTCATTTCAGCTGCCGGAGAGACAGGGGGACACCATATTTCTGGGGTGGCTTTCTACATCTCCCCTACCTGCTGGCACTCTCTTTTTCTGACCTCCACTGACACCTGCTGCTGCTGCTGCTGCTGCTGCATAAAAAGGGAGAGGTGCCCTGTCCTGCTGGCAAACGTGACACTTTGGCCCTTACCAGCATGGCTGTTTACCTGGCATTTGCATAAATATAGAAGCAAGCTAACACTGTCTGCTGCTCCATGGATAGAGATAGATAGATAGATAGATAGATAGATAGATAGATAGATAGATAGAGATTGTTTTTTGCACAGCTCAGCAGATAGTCTGCAATCTGTTGCTTTTAAATGCTGCTCTTTGTTACTTTGGAGCCTAGAAACTCTAGAACGTACTGTACACTCCCTTTGTGATATCATCACAGGGGGTTGTCTGGCTACAGAGACCCAGACATACCATGTAGAACTAGGGTGGGGAGGGGGTGAAATAAAAACCCCATATCATATCCTGCAAGCAAGGACCGTCCATTTTTTCAAATCCAGATTTGATTGTAAATGTGCTGTTTTTTTCATAAATATATATATACAGTACACAGTATTTGTTTCCCTATTTCCCAATCCACCTGTGAACTTATTCCTAAACGTCTGTGCAGGTACATCATTGTCATTTGTCCCTGTTTGAGATGTTGCTAGCTGGCTATTTATTGTACATGGTGCTCCTTTTTGCCAGCAGTTATTGACCATGCCCAAAGCCCAAGCAGTGGGAATAGCAGCAGCTTGTCTGAACAAACACCTGTTTCTGTTTTTTGTAACCATCCAAAAACAGGGGAGAGCGCGCACGCAGTCCCCCACTACCAGAAATTGTGCAGTCGAGTTTCCCGCATGTGGGGAAATCGCAGAGGTCAGCTAGCTCCAAGTGCAATGAGCTAGCCTCGCCCTGGGAGAGCCACCTGCTGGAGCATGGCTTAAAACTCCCCTGCCAGGTAAGTATGAGTTGCAATGGCGCGCTGGGGGCAACTAGCCCTGTCCCAGGACAACTGTCACCCTTGTGGAGAGAGCAGCTTGGTCATTGGTGCAGCAAGCAACACAGTACCTGAGGCCTAGTATCTGAGCCGCTGCAGCCAGCACCTGCAGCAAGGAGCAGCCTAGGCCATTCCATGCAAACATTTGTGCAGCAGCAGCAGCAGCAGCAGCAGCAGCAGCAGCAGCAGCAGCAGCAGCAGCAGCAGCAGCAATGAATATTTGTCAAACAACATAGATCCAAGACACCCCGTCCTCCTCCCCCCCCCCCCAGAAGCGAAGCAAAGCAAAGCAAAGCAAAGCAAAGCCAAACCAAACCCTCCCCCCCATCCAACAAGCACCCAGAGCAGCCAAGCTTCGCCGTAAGGTACTTCTTCTTAGTTTTAAAAGAAAGAAGCAATCACTTTGAACACCGCTCAGCTCTGTCATTTCAGCTGCCGGAGAGACAGGGGGACACCATATTTCTGGGGTGGCTTTCTACATCTCCCCTACCTGCTGGCACTCTCTTTTTCTGACCTCCACTGACACCTGCTGCTGCTGCTGCTGCTGCTGCATAAAAAGGGAGAGGTGCCCTGTCCTGCTGGCAAACGTGACACTTTGGCCCTTACCAGCATGGCTGTTTACCTGGCATTTGCATAAATATAGAAGCAAGCTAACACTGTCTGCTGCTCCATGGATAGAGATAGATAGATAGATAGATAGATAGATAGATAGATAGATAGATAGAGATTGTTTTTTGCACAGCTCAGCAGATAGTCTGCAATCTGTTGCTTTTAAATGCTGCTCTTTGTTACTTTGGAGCCTAGAAACTCTAGAACGTACTGTACACTCCCTTTGTGATATCATCACAGGGGGTTGTCTGGCTACAGAGACCCAGACATACCATGTAGAACTAGGGTGGGGAGGGGGTGAAATAAAAACCCCATATCATATCCTGCAAGCAAGGACCGTCCATTTTTTCAAATCCAGATTTGATTGTAAATGTGCTGTTTTTTTCATAAATATATATATACAGTACACAGTATTTGTTTCCCTATTTCCCAATCCACCTGTGAACTTATTCCTAAACGTCTGTGCAGGTACATCATTGTCATTTGTCCCTGTTTGAGATGTTGCTAGCTGGCTATTTATTGTACATGGTGCTCCTTTTTGCCAGCAGTTATTGACCATGCCCAAAGCCCAAGCAGTGGGAATAGCAGCAGCTTGTCTGAACAAACACCTGTTTCTGTTTTTTGTAACCATCCAAAAACAGGGGAGAGCGCGCACGCAGTCCCCCACTACCAGAAATTGTGCAGTCGAGTTTCCCGCATGTGGGGAAATCGCAGAGGTCAGCTAGCTCCAAGTGCAATGAGCTAGCCTCGCCCTGGGAGAGCCACCTGCTGGAGCATGGCTTAAAACTCCCCTGCCAGGTAAGTATGAGTTGCAATGGCGCGCTGGGGGCAACTAGCCCTGTCCCAGGACAACTGTCACCCTTGTGGAGAGAGCAGCTTGGTCATTGGTGCAGCAAGCAACACAGTACCTGAGGCCTAGTATCTGAGCCGCTGCAGCCAGCACCTGCAGCAAGGAGCAGCCTAGGCCATTCCATGCAAACATTTGTGCAGCAGCAGCAGCAGCAGCAGCAGCAGCAGCAGCAGCAGCAGCAGCAGCAGCAGCAGCAGCAATGAATATTTGTCAAACAACATAGATCCAAGACACCCCGTCCTCCTCCCCCCCCCCCCAGAAGCGAAGCAAAGCAAAGCAAAGCAAAGCAAAGCCAAACCAAACCCTCCCCCCCATCCAACAAGCACCCAGAGCAGCCAAGCTTCGCCGTAAGGTACTTCTTCTTAGTTTTAAAAGAAAGAAGCAATCACTTTGAACACCGCTCAGCTCTGTCATTTCAGCTGCCGGAGAGACAGGGGGACACCATATTTCTGGGGTGGCTTTCTACATCTCCCCTACCTGCTGGCACTCTCTTTTTCTGACCTCCACTGACACCTGCTGCTGCTGCTGCTGCTGCTGCATAAAAAGGGAGAGGTGCCCTGTCCTGCTGGCAAACGTGACACTTTGGCCCTTACCAGCATGGCTGTTTACCTGGCATTTGCATAAATATAGAAGCAAGCTAACACTGTCTGCTGCTCCATGGATAGAGATAGATAGATAGATAGATAGATAGATAGATAGATAGATAGAGATTGTTTTTTGCACAGCTCAGCAGATAGTCTGCAATCTGTTGCTTTTAAATGCTGCTCTTTGTTACTTTGGAGCCTAGAAACTCTAGAACGTACTGTACACTCCCTTTGTGATATCATCACAGGGGGTTGTCTGGCTACAGAGACCCAGACATACCATGTAGAACTAGGGTGGGGAGGGGGTGAAATAAAAACCCCATATCATATCCTGCAAGCAAGGACCGTCCATTTTTTCAAATCCAGATTTGATTGTAAATGTGCTGTTTTTTTCATAAATATATATATACAGTACACAGTATTTGTTTCCCTATTTCCCAATCCACCTGTGAACTTATTCCTAAACGTCTGTGCAGGTACATCATTGTCATTTGTCCCTGTTTGAGATGTTGCTAGCTGGCTATTTATTGTACATGGTGCTCCTTTTTGCCAGCAGTTATTGACCATGCCCAAAGCCCAAGCAGTGGGAATAGCAGCAGCTTGTCTGAACAAACACCTGTTTCTGTTTTTTGTAACCATCCAAAAACAGGGGAGAGCGCGCACGCAGTCCCCCACTACCAGAAATTGTGCAGTCGAGTTTCCCGCATGTGGGGAAATCGCAGAGGTCAGCTAGCTCCAAGTGCAATGAGCTAGCCTCGCCCTGGGAGAGCCACCTGCTGGAGCATGGCTTAAAACTCCCCTGCCAGGTAAGTATGAGTTGCAATGGCGCGCTGGGGGCAACTAGCCCTGTCCCAGGACAACTGTCACCCTTGTGGAGAGAGCAGCTTGGTCATTGGTGCAGCAAGCAACACAGTACCTGAGGCCTAGTATCTGAGCCGCTGCAGCCAGCACCTGCAGCAAGGAGCAGCCTAGGCCATTCCATGCAAACATTTGTGCAGCAGCAGCAGCAGCAGCAGCAGCAGCAGCAGCAGCAGCAGCAGCAGCAGCAGCAGCAATGAATATTTGTCAAACAACATAGATCCAAGACACCCCGTCCTCCTCCCCCCCCCCCCAGAAGCGAAGCAAAGCAAAGCAAAGCAAAGCAAAGCCAAACCAAACCCTCCCCCCCATCCAACAAGCACCCAGAGCAGCCAAGCTTCGCCGTAAGGTACTTCTTCTTAGTTTTAAAAGAAAGAAGCAATCACTTTGAACACCGCTCAGCTCTGTCATTTCAGCTGCCGGAGAGACAGGGGGACACCATATTTCTGGGGTGGCTTTCTACATCTCCCCTACCTGCTGGCACTCTCTTTTTCTGACCTCCACTGACACCTGCTGCTGCTGCTGCTGCTGCTGCATAAAAAGGGAGAGGTGCCCTGTCCTGCTGGCAAACGTGACACTTTGGCCCTTACCAGCATGGCTGTTTACCTGGCATTTGCATAAATATAGAAGCAAGCTAACACTGTCTGCTGCTCCATGGATAGAGATAGATAGATAGATAGATAGATAGATAGATAGAGATTGTTTTTTGCACAGCTCAGCAGATAGTCTGCAATCTGTTGCTTTTAAATGCTGCTCTTTGTTACTTTGGAGCCTAGAAACTCTAGAACGTACTGTACACTCCCTTTGTGATATCATCACAGGGGGTTGTCTGGCTACAGAGACCCAGACATACCATGTAGAACTAGGGTGGGGAGGGGGTGAAATAAAAACCCCATATCATATCCTGCAAGCAAGGACCGTCCATTTTTTCAAATCCAGATTTGATTGTAAATGTGCTGTTTTTTTCATAAATATATATATACAGTACACAGTATTTGTTTCCCTATTTCCCAATCCACCTGTGAACTTATTCCTAAACGTCTGTGCAGGTACATCATTGTCATTTGTCCCTGTTTGAGATGTTGCTAGCTGGCTATTTATTGTACATGGTGCTCCTTTTTGCCAGCAGTTATTGACCATGCCCAAAGCCCAAGCAGTGGGAATAGCAGCAGCTTGTCTGAACAAACACCTGTTTCTGTTTTTTGTAACCATCCAAAAACAGGGGAGAGCGCGCACGCAGTCCCCCACTACCAGAAATTGTGCAGTCGAGTTTCCCGCATGTGGGGAAATCGCAGAGGTCAGCTAGCTCCAAGTGCAATGAGCTAGCCTCGCCCTGGGAGAGCCACCTGCTGGAGCATGGCTTAAAACTCCCCTGCCAGGTAAGTATGAGTTGCAATGGCGCGCTGGGGGCAACTAGCCCTGTCCCAGGACAACTGTCACCCTTGTGGAGAGAGCAGCTTGGTCATTGGTGCAGCAAGCAACACAGTACCTGAGGCCTAGTATCTGAGCCGCTGCAGCCAGCACCTGCAGCAAGGAGCAGCCTAGGCCATTCCATGCAAACATTTGTGCAGCAGCAGCAGCAGCAGCAGCAGCAGCAGCAGCAGCAGCAGCAGCAGCAGCAGCAGCAGCAGCAATGAATATTTGTCAAACAACATAGATCCAAGACACCCCGTCCTCCTCCCCCCCCCCCCAGAAGCGAAGCAAAGCAAAGCAAAGCAAAGCAAAGCCAAACCAAACCCTCCCCCCCATCCAACAAGCACCCAGAGCAGCCAAGCTTCGCCGTAAGGTACTTCTTCTTAGTTTTAAAAGAAAGAAGCAATCACTTTGAACACCGCTCAGCTCTGTCATTTCAGCTGCCGGAGAGACAGGGGGACACCATATTTCTGGGGTGGCTTTCTACATCTCCCCTACCTGCTGGCACTCTCTTTTTCTGACCTCCACTGACACCTGCTGCTGCTGCTGCTGCTGCTGCATAAAAAGGGAGAGGTGCCCTGTCCTGCTGGCAAACGTGACACTTTGGCCCTTACCAGCATGGCTGTTTACCTGGCATTTGCATAAATATAGAAGCAAGCTAACACTGTCTGCTGCTCCATGGATAGAGATAGATAGATAGATAGATAGATAGATAGATAGATAGATAGAGATTGTTTTTTGCACAGCTCAGCAGATAGTCTGCAATCTGTTGCTTTTAAATGCTGCTCTTTGTTACTTTGGAGCCTAGAAACTCTAGAACGTACTGTACACTCCCTTTGTGATATCATCACAGGGGGTTGTCTGGCTACAGAGACCCAGACATACCATGTAGAACTAGGGTGGGGAGGGGGTGAAATAAAAACCCCATATCATATCCTGCAAGCAAGGACCGTCCATTTTTTCAAATCCAGATTTGATTGTAAATGTGCTGTTTTTTTCATAAATATATATATACAGTACACAGTATTTGTTTCCCTATTTCCCAATCCACCTGTGAACTTATTCCTAAACGTCTGTGCAGGTACATCATTGTCATTTGTCCCTGTTTGAGATGTTGCTAGCTGGCTATTTATTGTACATGGTGCTCCTTTTTGCCAGCAGTTATTGACCATGCCCAAAGCCCAAGCAGTGGGAATAGCAGCAGCTTGTCTGAACAAACACCTGTTTCTGTTTTTTGTAACCATCCAAAAACAGGGGAGAGCGCGCACGCAGTCCCCCACTACCAGAAATTGTGCAGTCGAGTTTCCCGCATGTGGGGAAATCGCAGAGGTCAGCTAGCTCCAAGTGCAATGAGCTAGCCTCGCCCTGGGAGAGCCACCTGCTGGAGCATGGCTTAAAACTCCCCTGCCAGGTAAGTATGAGTTGCAATGGCGCGCTGGGGGCAACTAGCCCTGTCCCAGGACAACTGTCACCCTTGTGGAGAGAGCAGCTTGGTCATTGGTGCAGCAAGCAACACAGTACCTGAGGCCTAGTATCTGAGCCGCTGCAGCCAGCACCTGCAGCAAGGAGCAGCCTAGGCCATTCCATGCAAACATTTGTGCAGCAGCAGCAGCAGCAGCAGCAGCAGCAGCAGCAGCAGCAGCAGCAGCAGCAGCAGCAGCAATGAATATTTGTCAAACAACATAGATCCAAGACACCCCGTCCTCCTCCCCCCCCCCCCAGAAGCGAAGCAAAGCAAAGCAAAGCAAAGCCAAACCAAACCCTCCCCCCCATCCAACAAGCACCCAGAGCAGCCAAGCTTCGCCGTAAGGTACTTCTTCTTAGTTTTAAAAGAAAGAAGCAATCACTTTGAACACCGCTCAGCTCTGTCATTTCAGCTGCCGGAGAGACAGGGGGACACCATATTTCTGGGGTGGCTTTCTACATCTCCCCTACCTGCTGGCACTCTCTTTTTCTGACCTCCACTGACACCTGCTGCTGCTGCTGCTGCTGCTGCATAAAAAGGGAGAGGTGCCCTGTCCTGCTGGCAAACGTGACACTTTGGCCCTTACCAGCATGGCTGTTTACCTGGCATTTGCATAAATATAGAAGCAAGCTAACACTGTCTGCTGCTCCATGGATAGAGATAGATAGATAGATAGATAGATAGATAGATAGATAGATAGATAGATAGATAGAGATTGTTTTTTGCACAGCTCAGCAGATAGTCTGCAATCTGTTGCTTTTAAATGCTGCTCTTTGTTACTTTGGAGCCTAGAAACTCTAGAACGTACTGTACACTCCCTTTGTGATATCATCACAGGGGGTTGTCTGGCTACAGAGACCCAGACATACCATGTAGAACTAGGGTGGGGAGGGGGTGAAATAAAAACCCCATATCATATCCTGCAAGCAAGGACCGTCCATTTTTTCAAATCCAGATTTGATTGTAAATGTGCTGTTTTTTTCATAAATATATATATACAGTACAC
>NW_027454956.1:0-51360 GCF_040206685.1 Ascaphus truei | reverse complement strand
AGCCCGAGTAATGCAGGGACTGAGATAGGCCGGGACAGCAGCAGAGGTGAGAGCCCGAGTAATGCAGGGACTGGGATAGGCTGGGACAGCAGCAGCACAGGTGAGAGCCTGAGTAATGCAGGGACTGAGATAGGCTGGGACAGCAGCAGAGGTGAGAGTCCGAGTAATGCAGGGACTGAGATAGGCCGGGACAGCAGCAGAGGTGAGAGCCCGAGTAATGCAGGGACTGAGATAGGCCGGGAGAGCAGCAGAGGTGAGAGCCTGAGTAATGCAGAGACTGAGATAGGCCGGGACAGCAGCAGAGGTGAGAGCCTGAGTAATGCAGGGACTGAGATAGGCTGGGACAGCAGCAGAGGTGAGAGCCCGAGTAATGCAGGGACTGAGATAGGCCGGGACAGCAGCAGAGGTGAGAGCCGAGTAATGCAGGGACTGAGATAGGCTGGGACAGCAGCAGAGGTGAGAGCCCGAGTAATGCAGGGACTGAGATAGGCTGGGACAGCAGCAGAGGTGAGAGCCGAGTAATGCAGGGACTGAGATAGGCTGGTACAGCAGCAGAGGTGAGAGCCCGAGTAATGCAGGGACTGAGATAGGCCGGGACAGCAGCAGAGGTGAGAGCCCGAGTAATGCAGGGACTGAGAGAGGCCGGGACAGCAGCAGAGGTGAGAGCCCTGAGTAATGCAGGGACTGAGATAGGCCGGGACAGCAGCAGAGGTGAGAGCCTGAGTAATGCAGGGACTGAGATAGGCCGGGACAGCAGCAGAGGTGAGAGCCCGAGTAATGCAGGGACTGAGATAGGCTGGGACAGCAGCAGAGGTGAGAGCCCGAGTAATGCAGGGACTGAGATAGGCCGGGACAGCAGCAGAGGTGAGAGCCCGAGTAATGCAGGGACTGAGATAGGCCGGGACAGCAGCAGAGGTGAGAGTCCGAGTAATGCAGGGACTGAGATAGGCCGGGACAGCAGCACAGGTGAGAGCCTGAGTAATGCAGGGACTGAGATAGGCTGGGACAGCAGCAGAGGTGAGAGCGAGTAATGCAGGGACTGGGATAGGCTGGGACAGCAGCACAGGTGAAAGTCTGAGTAATGCAGAGACTGAGATAGGCCGGGACAGCAGCACAGGTGAGAGCCCGAGTAATGCAGGGACTGAGAGAGGCCGGGACAGCAGCAGAGGTGAGAGTCCGAGTAATGCAGGGACTGGGATAGGCTGGGACAGCAGCAGAGGTGAGAGCCTGAGTAATGCAGGGACTGAGATAGGCCGGGACAGCAGCAGAGGTGAGAGCCCGAGTAATGCAGGGACTGAGATAGGCCGGGACAGCAGCACAGGTGAGAGCCCGAATAATGCAGGGACTGAGATAGGCCGGGACAGCAGCAGAGGTGAGAGCCTGAGTAATGCAGGGACTGAGATAGGCCGGGAGAGCAGCAGAGGTGAGAGCCCGAGTAATGCAGGGACTAAGATAGGCCGGGACAGCAGCACAGGTGAGAGCCTGAGTAATGCAGGGACTAAGATAGGCTGGGACAGCAGCAGAGGTGAGAGCCCGAGTAATGCAGGGACTAAGATAGGCCGGGATAGCAGCACAGATGAGAGCCTGAGTAATGCAGGGACTGAGATAGGCTGGGACAGCAGCCGAGGTGAGAGTCCGAGTAATGCAGGGACTGAGATAGGCTGGGACAGCAGCAGAGGTGAGAGCCCGAGTAATGCAGGGACTGAGAGAGCCCGGGACAGCAGCAGAGGTGAGAGCCCGAGTAATGCAGGGACTGAGATAGGCCGGGACAGCAGCAGAGGTGAGAGCGAGTAATGCAGGGACTGAGATAGGCCGGGACAGCAGCAGAGGTGAGAGTCCGAGTAATGCAGGGACTGAGATAGGCCGGGACAGCAGCAGAGGTGAGAGCCTGAGTAATGCAGGGACTGAGATAGGCTGGGACAGCAGCAGAGGTGAGAGTCCGAGTAATGCAGGGACTGAGATAGGCTGGTACAGCAGCAGAGGTGAGAGCCCGAGTAATGCAGGGACTGAGAGAGCCCGGGACAGCAGCAGAGGTGAGAGTCCGAGTAATGCAGGGACTGAGATAGGCTGGGACAGCAGCAGAGGTGAGAGCCTGAGTAATGCAGGGACTGAGATAGGCCGGGACAGCAGCAGAGGTGAGAGCCTGAGTAATGCAGGGACTGAGAGAGCCCGGGACAGCAGCAGAGGTGAGACCCTGAGTAATGCAGGGACTGAGAGAGCCCGGGACCGCAGCAGAGGTGAGACCCTGAGTAATGCAGGGACTGAGAGAGCCCGGGACAGCAGCAGAGGTGAGAGCCCGAGTAATGCAGGGACTGAGATAGGCCGGGACAGCAGCAGAGGTGAGAGCCCGAGTAATGCAGGGACTGAGATAGGCCGGGACAGCAGCAGAGGTGAGAGCCCGAGTAATGCAGGGACTGAGATAGGCCGGGACAGCAGCAGAGGTGAGAGCCCGAGTAATGCAGGGACTGGGATAGGCTGGGACAGCAGCAGCACAGGTGAGAGCCTGAGTAATGCAGGGACTGAGATAGGCTGGGACAGCAGCAGAGGTGAGAGTCGAGTAATGCAGGGACTGAGATAGGCTGGTACAGCAGCAGAGGTGAGAGCCCGAGTAATGCAGGGACTGAGAGAGCCAGGGACAGCAGCAGAGGTGAGAGTCCGAGTAATGCAGGGACTGAGATAGGCTGGGACAGCAGCAGAGGTGAGAGCCTGAGTAATGCAGGGACTGAGATAGGCCGGGACAGCAGCACAGGTGAGAGCCCGAGTAATGCAGGGACTGAGATAGGCTGGGACAGCAGCAGAGGTGAGAGCCCGAGTAATGCAGGGACTGAGAGAGCCCGGGACAGCAGCAGAGGTGAGAGCCCGAGTAATGCAGGGACTGAGATAGGCCGGGACAGCAGCAGAGGTGAGAGCCCGAGTAATGCAGGGACTGAGATAGGCCGGGACAGCAGCAGAGGTGAGAGCCCGAGTAATGCAGGGACTGAGATAGGCTGGGACAGCAGCAGAGGTGAGAGCCCGAGTAATGCAGGGACTGAGATAGGCCGGGACAGCAGCACAGGTGAGAGCCCGAGTAATGCAGGGACTGAGATAGGCCGGGACAGCAGCAGAGGTGAGAGCCCGAGTAATGCAGGGACTAAGATAGGCCGGGACAGCAGCACAGGTGAGAGCCTGAGTAATGCAGGGACTAAGATAGGCCGGGACAGCAGCAGAGGTGAGAGCCTGAGTAATGCAGGGACTGAGATAGGCCGGGAGAGCAGCAGAGGTGAGAGCCCGAGTAATGCAGGGACTAAGATAGGCCGGGACAGCAGCAGAGGTGAGAGCCCGAGTAATGCAGGGACTAAGATAGGCCGGGACAGCAGCAGGGTGAGAGCCCGAGTAATGCAGGGACTAAGATAGGCCGGGACAGCAGCAGAGGTCAGAGCCCGAGTAATGCAGGGACTGAGATAGGCCGGGACAGCAGCAGAGGTCAGAGCCCGAGTAATGCAGGGACTGAGATAGGCCGGGACAGCAGCAGAGGTGAGAGCCCGAGTAATGCAGGGACTGAGATAGGCCGGGACAGCAGCAGAGGTGAGAGCCCGAGTAATGCAGGGACTGAGATAGGCTGGGACAGCAGCAGAGGTCAGAGCCTGAGTAATGCAGGGACTGAGATAGGCTGGGACAGCAGCAGAGGTGAGAGCCCGAGTAATGCAGGGACTGAGATAGGCTGGGACAGCAGCAGAGGTGAGAGCCGAGTAATGCAGGGACTGAGATTGTCCGGGACAGCAGCAGAGGTGAGAGCCCGAGTAATGCAGGGACTGAGATAGGCCGGGACAGCAGCAGAGGTGAGAGCCCGAGTAATGCAGGGACTGAGATAGGCCGGGACAGCAGCAGAGGTGAGAGCGAGTAATGCAGGGACTGAGATAGGCCGGGACAGCAGCAGAGGTGAGAGCCTGAGTAATGCAGGGACTGGGATAGGCCGGGACAGCAGCAGAGGTGAGAGCCCGAGTAATGCAGGGACTGAGATAGGCCGGGACAGCAGCAGAGGTGAGAGCGAGTAATGCAGGGACTGAGATAGGCTGGGACAGCAGCACAGGTGAGAGCCCGAGTAATGCAGGGACTGAGATAGGCCGGGACAGCAGCAGAGGTGAGAGCCCGAGTAATGCAGGGACTGGGATAGGCTGGGACAGCAGCACAGGTGAGAGCCTGAGTAATGCAGAGACTGAGATAGGCCGGGACAGCAGCAGAGGTGAGAGCGAGTAATGCAGGGACTGAGATAGGCTGGGACAGCAGCACAGGTGAGAGCCTGAGTAATGCAGAGACTGAGATAGGCCGGGACAGCAGCAGAGGTGAGAGCCTGAGTAATGCAGGGACTGGGATAGGCCGGGACAGCAGCAGAGGTGAGAGCGAGTAATGCAGGGACTGAGATAGGCCGGGTCAGCAGCAGAGGTGAGAGCGAGTAATGCAGAGACTGAGATAGGCCGGGACAGCAGCACAGGTGAGAGCCTGAGTAATGCAGGGACTGAGATAGGCTGGGACAGCAGCAGAGGTGAGAGCCCGAGTAATGCAGGGACTGAGATAGGCCGGGACAGCAGCAGAGGTGAGAGCGAGTAATGCAGGGACTGAGATAGGCTGGGACAGCAGCACAGGTGAGAGCCCGAGTAATGCAGGGACTGAGATAGGCCGGGACAGCAGCAGAGGTCAGAGCCTGAGTAATGCAGGGACTGAGATAGGCCGGGACAGCAGCAGATGTGAGAGTCCGAGTAATGCAGGGACTGGGATAGGCCGGGACAGCAGCAGAGGTGAGAGCCCGAGTAATGCAGGGACTGAGATAGGCCGGGACAGCAGCAGAGGTGAGAGCGAGTAATGCAGGGACTGAGATAGGCCGGGACAGCAGCAGAGGTGAGAGCCTGAGTAATGCAGGGACTGGGATAGGCCGGGACAGCAGCAGAGGTGAGAGCCCGAGTAATGCAGGGACTGAGATAGGCCGGGACAGCAGCAGAGGTGAGAGCGAGTAATGCAGGGACTGAGATAGGCTGGGACAGCAGCACAGGTGAGAGCCCGAGTAATGCAGGGACTGAGATAGGCCGGGACAGCAGCAGAGGTGAGAGCCCGAGTAATGCAGGGACTGGGATAGGCTGGGACAGCAGCACAGGTGAGAGCCTGAGTAATGCAGAGACTGAGATAGGCCGGGACAGCAGCAGAGGTGAGAGCGAGTAATGCAGGGACTGAGATAGGCTGGGACAGCAGCACAGGTGAGAGCCTGAGTAATGCAGAGACTGAGATAGGCCGGGACAGCAGCAGAGGTGAGAGCCTGAGTAATGCAGGGACTGGGATAGGCCGGGACAGCAGCAGAGGTGAGAGCGAGTAATGCAGGGACTGAGATAGGCCGGGTCAGCAGCAGAGGTGAGAGCGAGTAATGCAGAGACTGAGATAGGCCGGGACAGCAGCACAGGTGAGAGCCTGAGTAATGCAGGGACTGAGATAGGCTGGGACAGCAGCAGAGGTGAGAGCCCGAGTAATGCAGGGACTGAGATAGGCCGGGACAGCAGCAGAGGTGAGAGCGAGTAATGCAGGGACTGAGATAGGCTGGGACAGCAGCACAGGTGAGAGCCCGAGTAATGCAGGGACTGAGATAGGCCGGGACAGCAGCAGAGGTCAGAGCCTGAGTAATGCAGGGACTGAGATAGGCCGGGACAGCAGCAGATGTGAGAGTCCGAGTAATGCAGGGACTGGGATAGGCCGGGACAGCAGCAGAGGTGAGAGCCCGAGTAATGCAGGGACTGAGATAGGCCGGGACAGCAGCAGAGGTGAGAGCGAGTAATGCAGGGACTGAGATAGGCCGGGACAGCAGCAGAGGTGAGAGCCCGAGTAATGCAGGGACTGAGATAGGCTGGGACAGCAGCAGAGGTGAGAGCCTGAGTAATGCAGAGACTGAGATAGGCCGGGACAGCAGCAGAGGTCAGAGCCTGAGTAATGCAGGGACTGAGATAGGCCGGGACAGCAGCAGAGGTGAGAGCCCGAGTAATGCAGGGACTGAGATAGGCCGGGACAGCAGCAGAGGTGAGAGCCCGAGTAATGCAGGGACTGAGATAGGCTGGGACAGCAGCAGAGGTGAGAGCCCGAGTAATGCAGGGACTGAGATAGGCTGGGACAGCAGCACAGGTGAGAGCCCGAGTAATGCAGGGACTGAGATAGGCCGGGAGAGCAGCAGAGGTGAGAGCCCGAGTAATGCAGGGACTGAGATAGGCCGGGACAGCAGCAGAGGTGAGAGCCCGAGTAATGCAGGGACTGAGATAGGCTGGGACAGCAGCAGAGGTGAGAGCCCGAGTAATGCAGGGACTGAGATAGGCCGGGAGAGCAGCAGAGGTGAGAGCCCGAGTAATGCAGAGACTGAGATAGGCCGGGACAGCAGCAGAGGTGAGAGCCCGAGTAATGCAGGGACTGAGATAGGCTGGGACAGCAGCAGAGGTGAGAGCCCGAGTAATGCAGGGACTGAGATAGGCTGGGACAGCAGCAGAGGTCAGAGCCTGAGTAATGCAGGGACTGAGATAGGCCGGGACAGCAGCAGAGGTGAGAGCCCGAGTAATGCAGGGACTGAGATAGGCCGGGACAGCAGCAGAGGTGAGAGCCCGAGTAATGCAGGGACTGAGATAGGCTGGGACAGCAGCAGAGGTGAGAGCGAGTAATGCAGGGACTGAGATAGGCCGGGACAGCAGCAGAGGTGAGAGCCTGAGTAATGCAGGGACTGAGAGAGCCCGGGACAGCAGCAGAGGTGAGAGCCCGAGTAATGCAGGGACTGAGATAGGCCGGGACAGCAGCACAGGTGAGAGCCCGAGTAATGCAGGGACTGAGATAGGCCGGGACAGCAGCAGAGGTGAGAGTCAGAGTAATGCAGGGACTGAGATAGGCTGGGACAGCAGCAGAGGTGAGAGCCCGAGTAATGCAGGGACTGAGAGAGCCCGGGACAGCAGCAGAGGTGAGACCCTGAGTAATGCAGGGACTGAGAGAGCCCGGGACAGCAGCAGAGGTGAGAGCCCGAGTAATGCAGGGACTGAGATAGGCCGGGACAGCAGCAGAGGTGAGAGCCCGAGTAATGCAGGGACTGAGATAGGCTGGGACAGCAGCAGAGGTGAGAGCCCGAGTAATGCAGGGACTGGGATAGGCTGGGACAGCAGCAGGTATATGATGATGCATATCGCAGGTGGATACTCGGCAGTAATATGGATATATAGATATGGGGGGGAAGGTTCTGAGCGCAGGATATCTGGGGGTTTTTTTCTTACGAGGATCCTCTCTCCTCTCAGGAGCCCAGACTGCGCCTGTTCATTATCCGACCTGCGGCATGTCCTCTAATGAAACCCGTACTCGTGTTTGTCAACCCCAAAAGTGGCGGAAATCAGGTGAGGCTCCTTAACCCACAGCACACACTCTCTGCTCCGTCTCTCCATCCTTTCTCCCCCTTCCCCCCTCTATCTCTGACATGGCGTCTCTCGCGCACATACAGGGGGTGAAGATCCTTCAGTCTTTCATGTGGTATCTGAACCCACGCCAGGTGTTTGATCTCAGCCACGGTGGCCCTAAGGAAGCGTAAGTACCCGGGTGTGAGGAAGCGAGGCCGGCACTCCCTGCTTGAGTGTGAGTGAGGCGATGCTCCTGGAGTGTGAGTGAGGATTTCTAGTTGGCACAATTCCCAGAGTTTCTAACATTCTGTGTTACTGTTTGCAATACAGTGTGATTTGCCGTTTGTGTCATGCTGCGTGTGTTGCTGTGTCATGCCTCGTGCGTGTGTTGCTGTGTGTCATGCCGTGTGTGTTGCTGTGTGTCATGCCGCGTGTGTTGCGGTTTGTGTCATGCCGCGTGTGTTGCGGTTTGTGTCATGCCGCGTGTGTTGCGGTTTGTGTCATGCCGCGTGTGTTGCTGTGTCATGCCTCGTGCGTGTGTTGCTGTGTGTCATGCCGCGTGTGTTGCGGTTTGTGTCATGCCGCGTGTGTTGCGGTTTGTGTCATGCTGCGTGTGTTGCTGTGTCATGCCTCGTGCGTGTGTTGCTGTGTGTCATGCCGCGTGTGTTGCGGTTTGTGTCATGCCGCGTGTGTTGCGGTTTGAGACATGCCGCGTGTTGCTGTGTTGTGAGTGTGTTGCTCAGTGTCATGCTGCGTGCGTGTGTTGCGTGCGTGTGTTGCTGTGCGTGTCATGCCGCGTGCGTGTGTTGCTGCGTGCGTGTGTTGCTGTGCGTGTCATGCCGCGTGCGTGTGTTGCCGCGTGCGTGTGTTGCTGTGCGTGTCATGCCGCGTGCGTGTGTTGCTGTGCGTGTCATGCCGCGTGTGTTGCTGCGTGCGTGTGTTGCGTGCGTGTGTTGCTGTGCGTGTCATGCCGCGTGCGTGTGTTGCGTGCGTGTGTTGCTGTGCGTGTCATGCCGCGTGCGTGTGTTGCTGCGTGCGTGTGTTGCTGTGTGCGTGTGTTGCTGTGCGTGTCATGCCGCGTGCGTGTGTTGCGTGCGTGTGTTGCTGTGCGTGTCATGCCGCGTGCGTGTGTTGCTGTGCGTGTCATGCCGCGTGCGTGTGTTGCTGCGTGCGTGTGTTGCTGTGCGTGTCATGCCACGTGCGTGTGTTGCTGTGCGTGTCATGCCGCGTGCGTGTGTTGCTGTGTGCGTGTGTTGCTGCGCGTGTCATGCCGCGTGCGTGTGTTGCTGTGTGCGTGTGTTGCTGTGCGTGTGTTGCTGTGTGCGTGTGTTGCTGTGCGTGTCATGCCGCGTGCGTGTGTTGCTGTGCGTGTCATGCCGTGTGCATGTGTTGCTGTGCGTGTCATGCCGCGTGCGTGTGTTGCCGCGTGCGTGTGTTGCTGTGCGTGTCATGCTGCGTGCGTGTGTTGCTGCGTGCGTGTGTTGCTGTGCCTGTCATGCTGCGTGTGTGTGTTGCTGTGCGTGTCATGCCGCGTGCGTGTGTTGCTGCGTGCGTGTGTTGCTGTGCGTGTCATGCCGCGTGCGTGTGTTGCTGCGTGCGTGTGTTGCTGTGCGTGTCATGCCGCGTGCGTGTGTTGCCGCGTGCGTGTGTTGCCGCGTGCGTGTGTTGCTGTGCGTGTCATGCCGCGTGCGTGTGTTGCCGCGTGCGTGTGTTGCCGCGTGCGTGTGTTGCTGTGCGTGTCATGCCGCGTGCGTGTGTTGCCGTGTGCGTGTGTTGCTGTGCGTGTCATGCCGCGTGCGTGTCATGCCGCGTGCGTGTGTTGCTGTGCCTGTCATGCCGCGTGCGTGTGTTGCTGCGTGCGTGTGTTGCTGTGCGTATCATGCCGCGTGTGTTGCTGCGTGCGTGTGTTGCCACGTGCGTGTGTTGCTGCGTGCGTGTGTTGCCGCGTGCGTGTGTTGCTGTGCGTGTCATGCCGCGTGCGTGTCATGCCGCGTGCGTGTGTTGCTGTGCGTGTCATGCCGCGTGCGTGTGTTGCTGTGCGTGTCATGCCGCGTGCGTGTGTTGCTGTGCCTGTCATGCCGCGTGCGTATCATGCCGCGTGTGTTGCTACGTGCGTGTGTTGCCGCGTGCGTGTGTTGCTGTGCGTGTCATGCCGCGTGCGTGTGTTGCTGTGCGTGTCATGCCGCGTGCGTGTCATGCCGCGTGCGTGTGTTGCTGTGCGTGTCATGCCGCGTGTGTGTGTTGCTGCGTGCGTGTGTTGCTGTGCGTGTCATGCCGCGTGCGTGTGTTGCTGTGCGTGTCATGCCGCGTGTGTGTGTTGCTGCGTGCGTGTGTTGCTGTGCGTGTCATGCCGCGTGCGTGTGTTGCTGTGCGTGTCATGCCGCGTGCGTGTCATGCCGCGTGCGTGTGTTGCTGTGCGTGTCATGCCGCGTGCGTGTGTTGCTGCGTGCGTGTGTTGCTGTGCGTGTCATGCCGCGTGCGTGTGTTGCTGTGCGTGTCATGCCGCGTGTGTGTGTTGCTGCGTGCGTGTGTTGCTGTGCCTGTCATGCCGCGTGCGTGTGTTGCCGCGTGCGTGTGTTGCTGCGTGCGTGTGTTGCTGTGCCTGTCACGCGTGCGTGTGTTGCCACGTGCGTGTGTTGCTGCGTGCGTGTGTTGCTGTGCCTGTCATGCCGCGTGCGTGTGTTGCCACGTGCGTGTGTTGCTGCGTGCGTGTGTTGCCGCGTGCGTGTGTTGCTGTGCCTGTCATGACGCGTGCGTGTGTTGCTGTGCGTGTCATGCCGCGTGCGTGTGTTGCTGCGTGCGTGTGTTGCTGTGCCTGTCATGCCGCGTGCGTGTGTTGCCACGTGCGTGTGTTGCTGCATGCGTGTGTTGCCGCGTGCGTGTGTTGCTGTGCGTGTCATGCCGCGTGCGTGTCATGCCGCGTGCGTGTGTTGCTGTGCCTGTCATGCCGCGTGCGTGTGTTGCTGCGTGCGTGTGTTGCTGTGCGTGTCATGCCGCGTGCGTGTGTTGCTGTGCGTGTCATGCCGCGTGCGTGTGTTGCTGTGCGTATCATGCCGCGTGTGTTGCTACGTGCGTGTGTTGCTGTGCGTGTCATGCCGCGTGTGTGTGTTGCTGCGTGCGTGTGTTGCTGCGTGCGTGTGTTGCTGTGCGTGTCATGCCGCGTGTGTGTGTTGCTGCGTGCGTGTGTTGCTGTGCGTGTCATGCCGCGTGCGTGTGTTGCTGTGCGTGTCATGCCGCGTGTGTGTGTTGCTGCGTGTGCGTGTGTTGCTGTGCGTGTCATGCCGCGTGTGTGTTGCTGCGTGCGTGTGTTGCTGCGTGCGTGTGTTGCTGTGCGTGTCATGCCGCGTGTGTGTGTTGCTGCGTGCGTGTCATGCCGCGTGTGTGTGTTGCTGTGCGTGTCATGCCGCGTGCGTGTGTTGCTGTGCGTGTCATGCCGCGTGCGTGTGTTGCTGTGCGTGTCATGCCGCGTGCGTGTGTTGCTGTGTGTGTCATGCCGCGTGCGTGTGTTGCTGTGCGTGTCATGCCGCGTGCGTGTGTTGCTGTGCGTGTCATGCCGCGTGCGTGTGTTGCTGTGCGTGTCATGCCGCGTGTGTGTGTTGCTGCGTGCGTGTGTTGCTGTGCGTGTCATGCCGCGTGCGTGTGTTGCTGTGCGTGTCATGCCGCGTGTGTGTGTTGCTGCGTGCGTGTGTTGCTGTGCGTATCATGCCGCGTGTGTTGCTACGTGCGTGTGTTGCCGCGTGCGTGTGTTGCTGTGCGTGTCATGCCGCGTGCGTGTGTTGCTGTGCGTGTCATGCCGCGTGCGTGTCATGCCGCGTGCGTGTGTTGCTGTGCGTGTCATGCCGCGTGTGTGTGTTGCTGCGTGCGTGTGTTGCTGTGCGTGTCATGCCGCGTGCGTGTGTTGCTGTGCGTGTCATGCCGCGTGTGTGTGTTGCTGCGTGCGTGTGTTGCTGTGCGTGTCATGCCGCGTGTGTGTGTTGCTGCGTGCGTGTGTTGCTGTGCGTGTCATGCCGCGTGTGTGTGTTGCTGTGCGTGTCATGCCGCGTGCGTGTGTTGCTGCGTGCGTGTGTTGCTGTGCGTGTCATGCCGCGTGCGTGTGTTGCTGCGTGCGTGTGTTGCTGTGCGTGTCATGCCGCGTGCGTGTGTTGCTGTGCGTGTCATGCCGCGTGCGTGTGTTGCTGCGTGCGTGTGTTGCTGTGCGTGTCATGCCGCGTGCGTGTGTTGCTGTGCGTGTCATGCCGCGTGTGTGTGTTGCTGCGTGCGTGTGTTGCTGTGCGTGTCATGCCGCGTGCGTGTGTTGCTGTGCGTGTCATGCCGCGTGCGTGTCATGCCGCGTGCGTGTGTTGCTGTGCGTGTCATGCCGCGTGCGTGTGTTGCTGCGTGCGTGTGTTGCTGTGCGTGTCATGCCGCGTGCGTGTGTTGCTGTGCGTGTCATGCCGCGTGTGTGTGTTGCTGCGTGCGTGTGTTGCTGTGCCTGTCATGCCGCGTGCGTGTGTTGCCGCGTGCGTGTGTTGCTGCGTGCGTGTGTTGCTGTGCCTGTCATGCTGCGTGTGTGTGTTTCTGTGCGTGTCATGCCGCGTGCGTGTGTTGCGTGCGTGTGTTGCTGTGCGTGTCATGCTGCGTGTGTGTGTTGCTGCGTGCGTGTGTTGCTGTGCGTGTCATGCCGCGTGTGTGTGTTGCTGTGCGTGTCATGCCGCGTGTGTTGCTGCGTGCGTGTGTTGCTGTGCGTGTCATGCCGCGTGCGTGTGTTGCTGCGTGCGTGTGTTGCTGTGCGTGTCATGCCGCGTGCGTGTGTTGCTGTGCCTGTCATGCCGCGTGCGTGTGTTGCTGCGTGCGTGTGTTGCTGTGCGTGTCATGCCGCGTGCGTGTGTTGCTGTGCGTGTCATGCCGCGTGCGTGTGTTGCTGTGCGTGTCATGCCGCGTGCGTGTGTTGCTGTGCGTGTCATGCCGCGTGCGTGTGTTGCTGTGCGTGTCTTGCTGTGCGTATCATGCCGCGTGTGTTGCTGCGTGCGTGTGTTGCTGCGTGCGTGTGTTGCTGCGTGCGTGTGTTGCTGTGCGTGTCATGCCGCGTGCGTGTGTTGCTGCGTGCGTGTGTTGCTGCGTGCGTGTGTTGCTGCGTGCGTGTGTTGCTGTGCCTGTCATGCCGCGTGCGTGTGTTGCTGCGTGCGTGTGTTGCTGTGCCTGTCATGCCGCGTGCGTGTGTTGCTGCGTGCGTGTGTTGCTGTGCCTGTCATGCTGCGTGCGTGTGTTGCTGCGTGCGTGTGTTGCCGCGTGCGTGTGTTGCTGTGCCTGTCATGCTGCGTGCGTGCGTGTGTTGCTGTGCGTGTGTTGCTGTGCCTGTCATGCTGCGTGCGTGTGTTGCTGTGCCTGTCACGCGTGCGTGTGTTGCCACTTGCTTGTGTTGCTGCGTGCGTGCGTGTGTTGCTGTGCCTGTCATGCCGCGTGCGTGTGTTGCCACGTGCGTGTGTTGCTGCGTGCGTGTGTTGCCGCGTGCGTGTGTTGCTGTGCCTGTCATGCCGCGTGCGTGTGTTGCTGCGTGCGTGTGTTGCTGTGCGTGTCATGCCGCGTGCGTGTGTTGCTGTGCGTGTCATGCCGCGTGCGTGTGTTGCTGTGCGTGTCATGCCGCGTGTGTGTGTTGCTGCGTGCGTGTGTTGCTGTGCGTGTCATGCCGCGTGCGTGTGTTGCTGTGCGTGTCATGCCGCGTGTGTGTGTTGCTGCGTGCGTGTGTTGCTGTGCGTGTCATGCCGCGTGTGTGTGTTGCTGCGTGCGTGTGTTGCTGTGCGTGTCATGCCGCGTGTGTGTGTTGCTGTGCGTGTCATGCCGCGTGCGTGTGTTGCTGCGTGCGTGTGTTGCTGTGCGTGTCATGCCGCGTGCGTGTGTTGCTGCGTGCGTGTGTTGCTGTGCGTGTCATGCCGCGTGCGTGTGTTGCTGTGCGTGTCATGCCGCGTGCGTGTGTTGCTGCGTGCGTGTGTTGCTGTGCGTGTCATGCCGCGTGCGTGTGTTGCTGTGCGTGTCATGCCGCGTGTGTGTGTTGCTGCGTGCGTGTGTTGCTGTGCGTGTCATGCCGCGTGCGTGTGTTGCTGTGCGTGTCATGCCGCGTGCGTGTCATGCCGCGTGCGTGTGTTGCTGTGCGTGTCATGCCGCGTGCGTGTGTTGCTGCGTGCGTGTGTTGCTGTGCGTGTCATGCCGCGTGCGTGTGTTGCTGTGCGTGTCATGCCGCGTGTGTGTGTTGCTGCGTGCGTGTGTTGCTGTGCCTGTCATGCCGCGTGCGTGTGTTGCCGCGTGCGTGTGTTGCTGCGTGCGTGTGTTGCTGTGCCTGTCATGCTGCGTGTGTGTGTTTCTGTGCGTGTCATGCCGCGTGCGTGTGTTGCGTGCGTGTGTTGCTGTGCGTGTCATGCTGCGTGTGTGTGTTGCTGCGTGCGTGTGTTGCTGTGCGTGTCATGCCGCGTGTGTGTGTTGCTGTGCGTGTCATGCCGCGTGTGTTGCTGCGTGCGTGTGTTGCTGTGCGTGTCATGCCGCGTGCGTGTGTTGCTGCGTGCGTGTGTTGCTGTGCGTGTCATGCCGCGTGCGTGTGTTGCTGTGCCTGTCATGCCGCGTGCGTGTGTTGCTGCGTGCGTGTGTTGCTGTGCGTGTCATGCCGCGTGCGTGTGTTGCTGTGCGTGTCATGCCGCGTGCGTGTGTTGCTGTGCGTGTCATGCCGCGTGCGTGTGTTGCTGTGCGTGTCATGCCGCGTGCGTGTGTTGCTGTGCGTGTCTTGCTGTGCGTATCATGCCGCGTGTGTTGCTGCGTGCGTGTGTTGCTGCGTGCGTGTGTTGCTGCGTGCGTGTGTTGCTGTGCGTGTCATGCCGCGTGCGTGTGTTGCTGCGTGCGTGTGTTGCTGCGTGCGTGTGTTGCTGCGTGCGTGTGTTGCTGTGCCTGTCATGCCGCGTGCGTGTGTTGCTGCGTGCGTGTGTTGCTGTGCCTGTCATGCCGCGTGCGTGTGTTGCTGCGTGCGTGTGTTGCTGTGCCTGTCATGCTGCGTGCGTGTGTTGCTGCGTGCGTGTGTTGCCGCGTGCGTGTGTTGCTGTGCCTGTCATGCTGCGTGCGTGCGTGTGTTGCTGTGCGTGTGTTGCTGTGCCTGTCATGCTGCGTGCGTGTGTTGCTGTGCCTGTCACGCGTGCGTGTGTTGCCACTTGCTTGTGTTGCTGCGTGCGTGCGTGTGTTGCTGTGCCTGTCATGCCGCGTGCGTGTGTTGCCACGTGCGTGTGTTGCTGCGTGCGTGTGTTGCCGCGTGCGTGTGTTGCTGTGCCTGTCATGCCGCGTGCGTGTGTTGCTGCGTGCGTGTGTTGCTGTGCGTGTCATGCCGCGTGCGTGTGTTGCTGTGCGTGTCATGCCGCGTGCGTGTGTTGCTGCGTGCGTGTGTTGCTGTGCGTGTCATGCCGCGTGCGTGTGTTGCTGTGCGTGTCATGCCGCGTGCGTGTGTTGCTGTGCGTGTCATGCCGCGTGCGTGTGTTGCTGTGCGTGTCATGCCGCGTGCGTGTGTTGCTGTGCGTGTCTTGCTGTGCGTATCATGCCGCGTGTGTTGCTGCGTGCGTGTGTTGCTGCGTGCGTGTGTTGCTGTGCGTGTCATGCCGCGTGCGTGTGTTGCTGCGTGCGTGTGTTGCTGCGTGCGTGTGTTGCTGCGTGCGTGTGTTGCTGCGTGCGTGTGTTGCTGTGCCTGTCATGCCGCGTGCGTGTGTTGCTGCGTGCGTGTGTTGCTGTGCCTGTCATGCCGCGTGCGTGTGTTGCTGCGTGCGTGTGTTGCTGTGCCTGTCATGCTGCGTGCGTGTGTTGCTGCGTGCATGTGTTGCCGCGTGCGTGTGTTGCCGCGTGCGTGTGTTGCTGTGCCTGTCATGCTGCGTGCGTGCGTGTGTTGCTGTGCGTGTGTTGCTGTGCCTGTCATGCTGCGTGCGTGTGTTGCTGTGCCTGTCACGCGTGCGTGTGTTGCCACGTGCGTGTGTTGCTGCGTGCGTGTGTTGCTGTGCCTGTCATGCCGCGTGCGTGTGTTGCCACGTGCGTGTGTTGCTGCGTGCGTGTGTTGCCGCGTGCGTGTGTTGCTGTGCCTGTCATGCCGCGTGCGTGTGTTGCTGTGCGTGTCATGCCGCGTGCGTGTGTTGCTGTGCGTGTCATGCCGCGTGCGTGTGTTGCTGCGTGCGTGTGTTGCTGTGCCTGTCATGCCGCGTGCGTGTGTTGCCACGTGCGTGTGTTGCTGCGTGCGTGTGTTGCCGCGTGCGTGTGTTGCTGTGCGTGTCATGCCGCGTGCGTGTCATGCCGCGTGCGTGTGTTGCTGTGCCTGTCATGCCGCGTGCGTGTGTTGCTGCGTGCGTGTGTTGCTGTGCGTGTCATGCCGCGTGCGTGTGTTGCTGTGCGTGTCATGCCGCGTGCGTGTGTTGCTGTGCGTGTCATGCCGCGTGCGTGTGTTGCTGTGCGTATCATGCCGCGTGTGTTGCTACGTGCGTGTGTTGCTGTGCGTGTCATGCCGCGTGTGTGTGTGTTGCTGCGTGCGTGTGTTGCTGTGCGTGTCATGCCGCGTGTGTGTTTTGCTGCGTGCGTGTGTTGCTGTGCGTGTCATGCCGCGTGCGTGTGTTGCTGTGCGTGTCATACCGCGTGTGTGTGTTGCTGCGTGCGTGTGTTGCTGTGCGTGTCATGCTGCGTGCGTGTATTGCTGTGCGTGTCATGCCGCGTGTGTGTGTTGCTGCGTGCGTGTGTTGCTGCGTGCGTGTGTTGCTGCGTGCGTGTGTTGCTGTGCGTGTCATGCCGCGTGTGTGTGTTGCTGCGTGCGTGTCATGCCGCGTGTGTGTGTTGCTGTGCGTGTCATGCCGCGTGCGTGTGTTGCTTTGCGTGTCATGCCGCGTCCGTGTGTTGCTGTGCGTGTCATGCCGCGTGCGTGTGTTGCTGTGCGTGTCATGCCGCGTGCGTGTGTTGCTGTGCGTGTCATGCCGAGTGCGTGTGTTGCTGTGCGTGTCATGCCGCGTGCGTGTGTTGCTGCGTGCGTGTGTTGCTGTGCGTGTCATGCCGCGTGCGTGTGTTGCTGTGCGTGTCATGCCGCGTGCGTGTGTTGCTGCGTGCGTGTGTTGCTGTGCGTGTGTTGCCGCGTGCGTGTGTTGCTGTGCGTGTCATGCTGCGTGCGTGTGTTGCTGTGCGTGTGTTGCTGTGCGTGTCATGCCGCGTGCGTGTGTTGCTGTGCGTGTCATGCCGCGTGCGTGTGTTGCTGTGCGTATCATGCCGCGTGTGTTGCTACGTGCGTGTGTTGCCGCGTGCGTGTGTTGCCACGTGCGTGTGTTGCTGCGTGCGTGTGTTGCCGCGTGCGTGTGTTGCTGTGCGTGTCATGCCGCGTGCGTGTCATGCCGCGTGCGTGTGTTGCTGTGCCTGTCATGCCGCGTGCGTGTGTTGCTGCGTGCGTGTGTTGCTGTGCGTGTCATGCCGCGTGCGTGTGTTGCTGTGCGTGTCATGCCGCGTGCGTGTGTTGCTGCGTGCGTGTGTTGCTGTGCCTGTCATGCCGCGTGCGTGTGTTGCCACGTGCGTGTGTTGCTGCGTGCGTGTGTTGCCGCGTGCGTGTGTTGCTGTGCGTGTCATGTCGCGTGCGTGTCATGCCGCGTGCGTGTGTTGCTGTGCCTGTCATGCCGCGTGCGTGTGTTGCTGCGTGCGTGTGTTGCTATGCGTGTCATGCCGCGTGCGTGTGTTGCTGTGCGTGTCATGCCGCGTGCGTGTGTTGCTGTGCGTATCATGCCGCGTGTGTTGCTACGTGCGTGTGTTGCTGTGCGTGTCATGCCGCGTGTGTGTGTGTTGCTGCGTGCGTGTGTTGCTGTGCGTGTCATGCCGCGTGTGTGTGTTGCTGCGTGCGTGTGTTGCTGTGCGTGTCATGCCGCGTGCGTGTGTTGCTGTGCGTGTCATACCGCGTGTGTGTGTTGCTGCGTGCGTGTGTTGCTGTGCGTGTCATGCTGCGTGCGTGTGTTGCTGTGCGTGTCATGCCGCGTGTGTGTGTTGCTGCGTGCGTGTGTTGCTGCGTGCGTGTGTTGCTGCGTGCGTGTGTTGCTGTGCGTGTCATGCCGCGTGTGTGTGTTGCTGCGTGCGTGTCATGCCGCGTGTGTGTGTTGCTGTGCGTGTCATGCCGCGTGCGTGTGTTGCTTTGCGTGTCATGCCGCGTGCGTGTGTTGCTGTGCGTGTCATGCCGCGTGCGTGTGTTGCTGTGCGTGTCATGCCGCGTGCGTGTGTTGCTGTGCGTGTCATGCCGCGTGCGTGTGTTGCTGTGCGTGTCATGCCGCGTGCGTGTGTTGCTGTGTGCGTGTGTTGCTGTGCGTGTCATGCCGCGTGCGTGTGTTGCTGTGCGTGTCATGCCGCGTGCGTGTGTTGCTGCGTGCGTGTGTTGCTGTGCGTGTGTTGCCGCGTGCGTGTGTTGCTGTGCGTGTCATGCTGCGTGCGTGTGTTGCTGTGCGTGTGTTGCTGTGCGTGTCATGCCGCGTGCGTGTGTTGCTGTGCGTGTCATGCCGCGTGCGTGTGTTGCTGTGCGTATCATGCCGCGTGTGTTGCTACGTGCGTGTGTTGCCGCGTGCGTGTGTTGCTGTGCGTGTCATGCCGCGTGCGTGTCATGCCGCGTGCGTGTGTTGCTGTGCGTGTCATGCCGCGTGCGTGTCATGCCGCGTGCGTGTGTTGCTGTGCGTGTCATGCCGCGTGTGTGTGTTGCTGTGCGTGTCATGCCGCGTGTGTTGCTGCGTGCGTGTGTTGCTGTGCGTGTCATGCCGCGTGCGTGTGTTGCTGCGTGCGTGTGTTGCTGTGCGTGTCATGCCGCGTGCGTGTGTTGCTGTGCCTGTCATGCCGCGTGCGTGTGTTGCTGCGTGCGTGTGTTGCTGTGCGTGTCATGCCGCGTGCGTGTGTTGCTGTGCGTGTCATGCCACGTGCGTGTGTTGCTGTGCGTGTCATGCCGCGTGCGTGTGTTGCTGTGCGTATCATGCCGCGTGTGTTGCTGCGTGCGTGTGTTGCTGCGTGCGTGTGTTGCTGCGTGCGTGTGTTGCTGTGCCTGTCATGCTGCGTGCGTGTGTTGCTGCGTGCGTGTGTTGCCGCGTGCGTGTGTTGCCGCGTGCGTGTGTTGCTGTGCCTGTCATGCTGCGTGCGTGCGTGTGTTGCTGTGCGTGTGTTGCTGTGCCTGTCATGCTGCGTGCGTGTGTTGCTGTGCCTGTCACGCGTGCGTGTGTTGCCACGTGCGTGTGTTGCTGCGTGCGTGTGTTGCTGTGCCTGTCATGCCGCGTGCGTGTGTTGCCACGTGCGTGTGTTGCTGCGTGCGTGTGTTGCCGCGTGCGTGTGTTGCTGTGCCTTTCATGCCGCGTGCGTGTGTTGCTGCGTGCGTGTGTTGCTGTGCGTGTCATGCCGCGTGCGTGTGTTGCTGCGTGCGTGTGTTGCTGTGCCTGTCATGCCGTTTGCGTGTGTTGCCACGTGCGTGTGTTGCTGCGTGCGTGTGTTGCCGCGTGCGTGTGTTGCTGTGCGTGTCATGCCGCGTGCGTGTCATGCCGCGTGCGTGTGTTGCTGTGCCTGTCATGCCGCGTGCGTGTGTTGCTGCGTGCGTGTGTTGCTGTGCGTGTCATGCCGCGTGCGTGTGTTGCTGTGCGTGTCATGCCGCGTGCGTGTGTTGCTGTGCGTATCATGCCGCGTGTGTTGCTACGTGCGTGTGTTGCTGTGCGTGTCATGCCGCGTGTGTGTGTTGCTGCGTGCGTGTGTTGATGCGTGCGTGTGTTGCTGTGCGTGTCATGCCGCGTGTGTGTGTTGCTGCGTGCGTGTGTTGCTGTGCGTGTCATGCCGCGTGCGTGTGTTGCTGTGCGTGTCATGCCGCGTGTGTGTGTTGCTGCGTGTGCGTGTGTTGCTGTGCGTGTCATGCCGCGTGTGTGTTGCTGCGTGCGTGTGTTGCTGCGTGCGTGTGTTGCTGTGCGTGTCATGCCGCGTGTGTGTGTTGCTGCGTGCGTGTCATGCCGCGTGTGTGTGTTGCTGTGCGTGTCATGCCGCGTGCGTGTGTTGCTGTGCGTGTCATGCCGCGTGCGTGTGTTGCTGTGCGTGTCATGCCGCGTGCGTGTGTTGCTGTGCGTGTCATGCCGCGTGCGTGTGTTGCTGTGCGTGTCATGCCGCGTGCGTGTGTTGCTGTGCGTGTCATGCCGCGTGCGTGTCATGCCGCGTGCGTGTGTTGCTGTGCGTGTCATGCCGCGTGCGTGTGTTGCTGTGCGTGTCATGCCGCGTGCGTGTGTTGCTGCGTGCGTGTGTTGCTGTGCGTGTCATGCCGCGTGCGTGTGTTGCTGTGCGTGTCATGCCGCGTGCGTGTGTTGCTGCGTGCGTGTGTTGCTGTGCGTGTGTTGCCGCGTACGTGTGTTGCTGTGCGTGTCATGCTGCGTGCGTGTGTTGCTGTGCGTGTGTTGCTGTGCGTGTCATGCCGCGTGCGTGTGTTGCTGTGCGTGTCATGCTGCGTGCGTGTGTTGCTGTGCGTGTGTTGCTGTGCGTGTCATGCCGCGTGCGTGTGTTGCTGTGCGTGTCATGCCGCGTGCGTGTGTTGCTGTGCGTATCATGCCGCGTGTGTTGCTACGTGCGTGTGTTGCCGCGTGCGTGTGTTGCTGTGCGTGTCATGCCGCGTGCATGTCATGCCGCGTGCGTGTGTTGCTGTGCGTGTCATGCCGCGTGCGTGTCATGCCGCGTGCGTGTGTTGCTGTGCGTGTCATGCCGCGTGTGTGTGTTGCTGTGCGTGTCATGCCGCGTGTGTTGCTGCGTGCGTGTGTTGCTGTGCGTGTCATGCCGCGTGCGTGTGTTGCTGTGCCTGTCATGCCGCGTGCGTGTGTTGCTGCGTGCGTGTGTTGCTGTGCGTGTCATGCCGCGTGCGTGTGTTGCTGTGCGTGTCATGCCGCGTGCGTGTGTTGCTGTGCGTGTCATGCCGCGTGCGTGTGTTGCTGTGCGTATCATGCCGCGTGTGTTGCTGCGTGCGTGTGTTGCTGCGTGCGTGTGTTGCTGCGTGCGTGTGTTGCTGTGCCTGTCATGCTGCGTGCGTGTGTTGCTGCGTGCGTGTGTTGCCGCGTGCGTGTGTTGCTGTGCGTGTCATGCCGCGTGCGTGTGTTGCTGTGCGTGTCATGCCGCGTGCGTGTGTTGCTGTGCGTGTCATGCCGCGTGTGTTGCTACGTGCGTGTGTTGCCGCGTGCGTGTGTTGCTGTGCGTGTCATGCCGCGTGCGTGTCATGCCGCGTGCGTGTGTTGCTGTGCGTGTCATGCCGCGTGCGTGTCATGCCGCGTGCGTGTGTTGCTGTGCGTGTCATGCCGCGTGTGTGTGTTGCTGTGCGTGTCATGCCGCGTGTGTTGCTGCGTGCGTGTGTTGCTGTGCGTGTCATGCCGCGTGCGTGTGTTGCTGCGTGCGTGTGTTGCTGTGCGTGTCATGCCGCGTGCGTGTGTTGCTGTGCCTGTCATGCCGCGTGCGTGTGTTGCTGCGTGCGTGTGTTGCTGTGCGTGTCATGCCGCGTGCGTGTGTTGCTGTGCGTGTCATGCCGCGTGCGTGTGTTGCTGTGCGTGTCATGCCGCGTGCGTGTGTTGCTGTGCGTATCATGCCGCGTGTGTTGCTGCGTGCGTGTGTTGCTGCGTGCGTGTGTTGCTGCGTGCGTGTGTTGCTGTGCCTGTCATGCCGCGTGCGTGTGTTGCTGCGTGCGTGTGTTGCTGTGCCTGTCATGCCGCGTGCGTGTGTTGCTGCGTGCGTGTGTTGCTGTGCCTGTCATGCTGCGTGCGTGTGTTGCTGCGTGCGTGTGTTGCCGCGTGCGTGTGTTGCCGCGTGCGTGTGTTGCTGTGCCTGTCATGCTGCGTGCGTGCGTGTGTTGCTGTGCGTGTGTTGCTGTGCCTGTCATGCTGCGTGCGTGTGTTGCTGTGCCTGTCACGCGTGCGTGTGTTGCCACGTGCGTGTGTTGCTGCGTGCGTGTGTTGCTGTGCCTGTCATGCCGCGTGCGTGTGTTGCCACGTGCGTGTGTTGCTGCGTGCGTGTGTTGCCGCGTGCGTGTGTTGCTGTGCCTGTCATGCCGCGTGCGTGTGTTGCTGCGTGCGTGTGTTGCTGTGCGTGTCATGCCGCGTGCGTGTGTTGCTGCGTGCGTGTGTTGCTGTGCCTGTCATGCCGCGTGCGTGTGTTGCCACGTGCGTGTGTTGCTGCGTGCGTGTGTTGCCGCGTGCGTGTGTTGCTGTGCGTGTCATGCCGCGTGCGTGTCATGCCGCGTGCGTGTGTTGCTGTGCCTGTCATGCCGCGTGCGTGTGTTGCTGCGTGCGTGTGTTGCTGTGCGTGTCATGCCGCGTGCGTGTGTTGCTGTGCGTGTCATGCCGCGTGCGTGTGTTGCTGTGCGTATCATGCCGCGTGTGTTGCTACGTGCGTGTGTTGCTGTGCGTGTCATGCCGCGTGTGTGTGTTGCTGCGTGCGTGTGTTACTCCGTGCGTGTGTTGCTGTGCGTGTCATGCCGCGTGTGTGTTGCTGCGTGCGTGTGTTGCTGCGTGCGTGTGTTGCTGTGCGTGTCATGCCGCGTGTGTGTGTTGCTGCGTGCGTGTGTTGCTGTGCGTGTCATGCCGCGTGCGTGTGTTGCTGCGTGCGTGTGTTGCTGTGCCTGTCATGCCGTTTGCGTGTGTTGCCACGTGCGTGTGTTGCTGCGTGCGTGTGTTGCCGCGTGCGTGTGTTGCTGTGCGTGTCATGCCGCGTGCGTGTCATGCCGCGTGCGTGTGTTGCTGTGCCTGTCATGCCGCGTGCGTGTGTTGCTGCGTGCGTGTGTTGCTGTGCGTGTCATGCCGCGTGCGTGTGTTGCTGTGCGTGTCATGCCGCGTGCGTGTGTTGCTGTGCGTATCATGCCGCGTGTGTTGCTACGTGCGTGTGTTGCTGTGCGTGTCATGCCGCGTGTGTGTGTTGCTGCGTGCGTGTGTTGCTGCGTGCGTGTGTTGCTGTGCGTGTCATGCCGCGTGTGTGTGTTGCTGCGTGCGTGTGTTGCTGTGCGTGTCATGCCGCGTGCGTGTGTTGCTGTGCGTGTCATGCCGCGTGTGTGTGTTGCTGCGTGTGCGTGTGTTGCTGTGCGTGTCATGCCGCGTGTGTGTTGCTGCGTGCGTGTGTTGCTGCGTGCGTGTGTTGCTGTGCGTGTCATGCCGCGTGTGTGTGTTGCTGCGTGCGTGTCATGCCGCGTGTGTGTGTTGCTGTGCGTGTCATGCCGCGTGCGTGTGTTGCTGTGCGTGTCATGCCGCGTGCGTGTGTTGCTGTGCGTGTCATGCCGCGTGCGTGTGTTGCTGTGCGTGTCATGCCGCGTGCGTGTGTTGCTGTGCGTGTCATGCCGCGTGCGTGTGTTGCTGTGCGTGTCATGCCGCGTGCGTGTCATGCCGCGTGCGTGTGTTGCTGTGCGTGTCATGCCGCGTGCGTGTGTTGCTGTGCGTGTCATGCCGCGTGCGTGTGTTGCTGCGTGCGTGTGTTGCTGTGCGTGTCATGCCGCGTGCGTGTGTTGCTGTGCGTGTCATGCCGCGTGCGTGTGTTGCTGCGTGCGTGTGTTGCTGTGCGTGTGTTGCCGCGTGCGTGTGTTGCTGTGCGTGTCATGCTGCGTGCGTGTGTTGCTGTGCGTGTGTTGCTGTGCGTGTCATGCCGCGTGCGTGTGTTGCTGTGCGTGTCATGCCGCGTGCGTGTGTTGCTGTGCGTGTCATGCCGCGTGTGTTGCTACGTGCGTGTGTTGCCGCGTGCGTGTGTTGCTGTGCGTGTCATGCCGCGTGCGTGTCATGCCGCGTGCGTGTGTTGCTGTGCGTGTCATGCCGCGTGCGTGTCATGCCGCGTGCGTGTGTTGCTGTGCGTGTCATGCCGCGTGTGTGTGTTGCTGTGCGTGTCATGCCGCGTGTGTTGCTGCGTGCGTGTGTTGCTGTGCGTGTCATGCCGCGTGCGTGTGTTGCTGCGTGCGTGTGTTGCTGTGCGTGTCATGCCGCGTGCGTGTGTTGCTGTGCCTGTCATGCCGCGTGCGTGTGTTGCTGCGTGCGTGTGTTGCTGTGCGTGTCATGCCGCGTGCGTGTGTTGCTGTGCGTGTCATGCCGCGTGCGTGTGTTGCTGTGCGTGTCATGCCGCGTGCGTGTGTTGCTGTGCGTATCATGCCGCGTGTGTTGCTGCGTGCGTGTGTTGCTGCGTGCGTGTGTTGCTGCGTGCGTGTGTTGCTGTGCCTGTCATGCCGCGTGCGTGTGTTGCTGCGTGCGTGTGTTGCTGTGCCTGTCATGCCGCGTGCGTGTGTTGCTGCGTGCGTGTGTTGCTGTGCCTGTCATGCTGCGTGCGTGTGTTGCTGCGTGCGTGTGTTGCCGCGTGCGTGTGTTGCCGCGTGCGTGTGTTGCTGTGCCTGTCATGCTGCGTGCGTGCGTGTGTTGCTGTGCGTGTGTTGCTGTGCCTGTCATGCTGCGTGCGTGTGTTGCTGTGCCTGTCACGCGTGCGTGTGTTGCCACGTGCGTGTGTTGCTGCGTGCGTGTGTTGCTGTGCCTGTCATGCCGCGTGCGTGTGTTGCCACGTGCGTGTGTTGCTGCGTGCGTGTGTTGCCGCGTGCGTGTGTTGCTGTGCCTGTCATGCCGCGTGCGTGTGTTGCTGCGTGCGTGTGTTGCTGTGCGTGTCATGCCGCGTGCGTGTGTTGCTGCGTGCGTGTGTTGCTGTGCCTGTCATGCCGCGTGCGTGTGTTGCCACGTGCGTGTGTTGCTGCGTGCGTGTGTTGCCGCGTGCGTGTGTTGCTGTGCGTGTCATGCCGCGTGCTTGTCATGCCGCGTGCGTGTGTTGCTGTGCCTGTCATGCCGCGTGCGTGTGTTGCTGCGTGCGTGTGTTGCTGTGCGTGTCATGCCGCGTGCGTGTGTTGCTGTGCGTGTCATGCCGCGTGCGTGTGTTGCTGTGCGTATCATGCCGCGTGTGTTGCTACGTGCGTGTGTTGCTGTGCGTGTCATGCCGCGTGTGTGTGTTGCTGCGTGCGTGTGTTGCTGCGTGCGTGTGTTGCTGTGCGTGTCATGCCGCGTGTGTGTTGCTGCGTGCGTGTGTTGCTGCGTGCGTGTGTTGCTGTGCGTGTCATGCCGCGTGTGTGTGTTGCTGCGTGCGTGTCATGCCGCGTGTGTGTGTTGCTGTGCGTGTCATGCCGCGTGCGTGTGTTGCTGTGCGTGTCATGCCGCGTGCGTGTGTTGCTGTGCGTGTCATGCCGCGTGCGTGTGTTGCTGTGCGTGTCATGCCGCGTGCGTGTGTTGCTGTGCGTGTCATGCCGCGTGCGTGTGTTGCTGTGCGTGTCATGCCGCGTGCGTGTCATGCCGCGTGCGTGTGTTGCTGTGCGTGTCATGCCGCGTGTGTGTGTTGCTGCGTGCGTGTGTTGCTGTGCGTGTCATGCCGCGTGCGTGTGTTGCTGTGCGTGTCATGCCGCGTGTGTGTGTTGCTGCGTGCGTGTGTTGCTGTGCGTATCATGCCGCGTGTGTTGCTACGTGCGTGTGTTGCCGCGTGCGTGTGTTGCTGTGCGTGTCATGCCGCGTGCGTGTGTTGCTGTGCGTGTCATGCCGCGTGCGTGTCATGCCGCGTGCGTGTGTTGCTGTGCGTGTCATGCCGCGTGTGTGTGTTGCTGCGTGCGTGTGTTGCTGTGCGTGTCATGCCGCGTGCGTGTGTTGCTGTGCGTGTCATGCCGCGTGTGTGTGTTGCTGCGTGCGTGTGTTGCTGTGCGTGTCATGCCGCGTGTGTGTGTTGCTGCGTGCGTGTGTTGCTGTGCGTGTCATGCCGCGTGTGTGTGTTGCTGTGCGTGTCATGCCGCGTGCGTGTGTTGCTGCGTGCGTGTGTTGCTGTGCGTGTCATGCCGCGTGCGTGTGTTGCTGCGTGCGTGTGTTGCTGTGCGTGTCATGCCGCGTGCGTGTGTTGCTGTGCGTGTCATGCCGCGTGCGTGTGTTGCTGCGTGCGTGTGTTGCTGTGCGTGTCATGCCGCGTGCGTGTGTTGCTGCGTGCGTGTGTTGCTGTGCGTGTCATGCCGCGTGCGTGTGTTGCTGTGCGTGTCATGCCGCGTGTGTGTGTTGCTGCGTGCGTGTGTTGCTGTGCCTGTCATGCCGCGTGCGTGTGTTGCCGCGTGCGTGTGTTGCTGCGTGCGTGTGTTGCTGTGCCTGTCATGCTGCGTGTGTGTGTTTCTGTGCGTGTCATGCCGCGTGCGTGTGTTGCGTGCGTGTGTTGCTGTGCGTGTCATGCTGCGTGTGTGTGTTGCTGCGTGCGTGTGTTGCTGTGCGTGTCATGCCGCGTGTGTGTGTTGCTGTGCGTGTCATGCCGCGTGTGTTGCTGCGTGCGTGTGTTGCTGTGCGTGTCATGCCGCGTGCGTGTGTTGCTGCGTGCGTGTGTTGCTGTGCGTGTCATGCCGCGTGCGTGTGTTGCTGTGCCTGTCATGCCGCGTGCGTGTGTTGCTGCGTGCGTGTGTTGCTGTGCGTGTCATGCCGCGTGCGTGTGTTGCTGTGCGTGTCATGCCGCGTGCGTGTGTTGCTGTGCGTGTCATGCCGCGTGCGTGTGTTGCTGTGCGTGTCATGCCGCGTGCGTGTGTTGCTGTGCGTGTCTTGCTGTGCGTATCATGCCGCGTGTGTTGCTGCGTGCGTGTGTTGCTGCGTGCGTGTGTTGCTGCGTGCGTGTGTTGCTGTGCGTGTCATGCCGCGTGCGTGTGTTGCTGCGTGCGTGTGTTGCTGCGTGCGTGTGTTGCTGTGCCTGTCATGCCGCGTGCGTGTGTTGCTGCGTGCGTGTGTTGCTGTGCCTGTCATGCCGCGTGCGTGTGTTGCTGCGTGCGTGTGTTGCTGTGCCTGTCATGCTGCGTGCGTGTGTTGCTGCGTGCGTGTGTTGCCGCGTGCGTGTGTTGCTGTGCCTGTCATGCTGCGTGCGTGCGTGTGTTGCTGTGCGTGTGTTGCTGTGCCTGTCACGCGTGCGTGTGTTGCCACGTGCGTGTGTTGCTGCGTGCGTGTGTTGCTGTGCCTGTCATGCCGCGTGCGTGTGTTGCTGCGTGCGTGTGTTGCCGCGTGCGTGTGTTGCTGTGCCTGTCATGCCGCGTGCGTGTGTTGCTGCGTGCGTGTGTTGCTGTGCGTGTCATGCCGCGTGCGTGTGTTGCTGTGCGTGTCATGCCGCGTGCGTGTGTTGCTGCGTGCGTGTGTTGCTGTGCGTGTCATGCCGCGTGCGTGTGTTGCTGTGCGTGTCATGCCGCGTGCGTGTGTTGCTGTGCGTGTCATGCCGCGTGCGTGTGTTGCTGTGCGTGTCATGCCGCGTGCGTGTGTTGCTGTGCGTGTCTTGCTGTGCGTATCATGCCGGTTGTGTTGCTGCGTGCGTGTGTTGCTGCGTGCGTGTGTTGCTGTGCGTGTCATGCCGCGTGCGTGTGTTGCTGCGTGCGTGTGTTGCTGCGTGCGTGTGTTGCTGCGTGCGTGTGTTGCTGCGTGCGTGTGTTGCTGTGCCTGTCATGCCGCGTGCGTGTGTTGCTGCGTGCGTGTGTTGCTGTGCCTGTCATGCCGCGTGCGTGTGTTGCTGCGTGCGTGTGTTGCTGTGCCTGTCATGCTGCGTGCGTGTGTTGCTGCGTGCATGTGTTGCCGCGTGCGTGTGTTGCCGCGTGCGTGTGTTGCTGTGCCTGTCATGCTGCGTGCGTGCGTGTGTTGCTGTGCGTGTGTTGCTGTGCCTGTCATGCTGCGTGCGTGTGTTGCTGTGCCTGTCACGCGTGCGTGTGTTGCCACGTGCGTGTGTTGCTGCGTGCGTGTGTTGCTGTGCCTGTCATGCCGCGTGCGTGTGTTGCCACGTGCGTGTGTTGCTGCGTGCGTGTGTTGCCGCGTGCGTGTGTTGCTGTGCCTGTCATGCCGCGTGCGTGTGTTGCTGCGTGCGTGTGTTGATGTGCGTGTCATGCCGCGTGCGTGTGTTGCTGTGCGTGTCATGCCGCGTGCGTGTGTTGCTGCGTGCGTGTGTTGCTGTGCCTGTCATGCCGCGTGCGTGTGTTGCCACGTGCGTGTGTTGCCGCGTGCGTGTGTTGCCGCGTGCGTGTGTTGCTGTGCGTGTCATGCCGCGTGCGTGTCATGCCGCGTGCGTGTGTTGCTGTGCCTGTCATGCCGCGTGCGTGTGTTGCTGCGTGCGTGTGTTGCTGTGCGTGTCATGCCGCGTGCGTGTGTTGCTGTGCGTGTCATGCCGCGTGCGTGTGTTGCTGTGCGTATCATGCCGCGTGTGTTGCTACGTGCGTGTGTTGCTGTGCGTGTCATGCCGCGTGTGTGTGTGTTGCTGCGTGCGTGTGTTGCTGTGCGTGTCATGCCGCGTGTGTGTGTTGCTGCGTGCGTGTGTTGCTGTGCGTGTCATGCCGCGTGCGTGTGTTGCTGTGCGTGTCATACCGCGTGTGTGTGTTGCTGCGTGCGTGTGTTGCTGTGCGTGTCATGCTGCGTGCGTGTATTGCTGTGCGTGTCATGCCGCGTGTGTGTGTTGCTGCGTGTGTGTGTTGCTGCGTGCGTGTGTTGCTGCGTGCGTGTGTTGCTGCGTGCGTGTGTTGCTGTGCGTGTCATGCCGCGTGTGTGTGTTGCTGCGTGCGTGTCATGCCGCGTGTGTGTGTTGCTGTGCGTGTCATGCCGCGTGCGTGTGTTGCTTTGCGTGTCATGCCGCGTCCGTGTGTTGCTGTGCGTGTCATGCCGCGTGCGTGTGTTGCTGTGCGTGTCATGCCGCGTGCGTGTGTTGCTGTGCGTGTCATGCCGCGTGCGTGTGTTGCTGTGCGTGTCATGCCGCGTGCGTGTGTTGCTGCGTGCGTGTGTTGCTGTGCGTGTCATGCCGCGTGCGTGTGTTGCTGTGCGTGTCATGCCGCGTGCGTGTGTTGCTGCGTGCGTGTGTTGCTGTGCGTGTGTTGCCGCGTGCGTGTGTTGCTGTGCGTGTCATGCTGCGTGCGTGTGTTGCTGTGCGTGTGTTGCTGTGCGTGTCATGCCGCGTGCGTGTGTTGCTGTGCGTGTCATGCCGCGTGCGTGTGTTGCTGTGCGTATCATGCCGCGTGTGTTGCTACGTGCGTGTGTTGCCGCGTGCGTGTGTTGCCACGTGCGTGTGTTGCCGCGTGCGTGTGTTGCTGTGCGTGTCATGCCGCGTGCGTGTCATGCCGCGTGCGTGTGTTGCTGTGCCTGTCATGCCGCGTGCGTGTGTTGCTGCGTGCGTGTGTTGCTGTGCGTGTCATGCTGCGTGCGTGTGTTGCTGTGCGTGTCATGCCGCGTGCGTGTGTTGCTGCGTGCGTGTGTTGCTGTGCCTGTCATGCCGCGTGCGTGTGTTGCCACGTGCGTGTGTTGCTGCGTGCGTGTGTTGCCGCGTGCGTGTGTTGCTGTGCGTGTCATGCCGCTTGCGTGTCATGCCGCGTGCGTGTGTTGCTGTGCCTGTCATGCCGCGTGCGTGTGTTGCTGCGTGCGTGTGTTGCTGTGCGTGTCATGCCGCGTGCGTGTGTTGCTGTGCGTGTCATGCCGCGTGCGTGTGTTGCTGTGCGTATCATGCCGCGTGTGTTGCTACGTGCGTGTGTTGCTGTGCGTGTCATGCCGCGTGTGTGTGTGTTGCTGCGTGCGTGTGTTGCTGTGCGTGTCATGCCGCGTGTGTGTGTTGCTGCGTGCGTGTGTTGCTGTGCGTGTCATGCCGCGTGCGTGTGTTGCTGTGCGTGTCATACCGCGTGTGTGTGTTGCTGCGTGCGTGTGTTGCTGTGCGTGTCATGCTGCGTGCGTGTGTTGCTGTGCGTGTCATGCCGCGTGTGTGTGTTGCTGCGTGCGTGTGTTGCTGCGTGCGTGTGTTGCTGCGTGCGTGTGTTGCTGTGCGTGTCATGCCGCGTGTGTGTGTTGCTGCGTGCGTGTCATGCCGCGTGTGTGTGTTGCTGTGCGTGTCATGCCGCGTGCGTGTGTTGCTTTGCGTGTCATGCCGCGTGCGTGTGTTGCTGTGCGTGTCATGCCGCGTGCGTGTGTTGCTGTGCGTGTCATGCCGCGTGCGTGTGTTGCTGTGCGTGTCATGCCGCGTGCGTGTGTTGCTGTGCGTGTCATGCCGCGTGCGTGTGTTGCTGCGTGCGTGTGTTGCTGTGCGTGTCATGCCGCGTGCGTGTGTTGCTGTGCGTGTCATGCCGCGTGCGTGTGTTGCTGCGTGCGTGTGTTGCTGTGCGTGTGTTGCCGCGTGCGTGTGTTGCTGTGCGTGTCATGCTGCGTGCGTGTGTTGCTGTGCGTGTGTTGCTGTGCGTGTCATGCCGCGTGCGTGTGTTGCTGTGCGTGTCATGCCGCGTGCGTGTGTTGCTGTGCGTATCATGCCGCGTGTGTTGCTACGTGCGTGTGTTGCCGCGTGCGTGTGTTGCTGTGCGTGTCATGCCGCGTGCGTGTCATGCCGCGTGCGTGTGTTGCTGTGCGTGTCATGCCGCGTGCGTGTCATGCCGCGTGCGTGTGTTGCTGTGCGTGTCATGCCGCGTGTGTGTGTTGCGTGCGTGTGTTGCTGTGCGTGTCATGCCGCGTGCGTGTGTTGCTGTGCGTGTCATGCCGCGTGTGTGTGTTGCTGCGTGCGTGTGTTGCTGTGCGTGTCATGCCGCGTGTGTGTGTTGCTGCGTGCGTGTGTTGCTGTGCATGTCATGCCGCGTGTGTGTGTTGCTGTGCGTGTCATGCCGCGTGCGTGTGTTGCTGCGTGCGTGTGTTGCTGTGCGTGTCATGCCGCGTGCGTGTGTTGCGGCGTGCGTGTGTTGCTGTGCGAATCATGCCGCGTGCGTGTGTTGCTGTGCGTGTCATGCCGCGTGCGTGTGTTGCTGCGTGCGTGTGTTGCTGTGCGTGTCATGCTGCGTGCGTGTGTTGCTGCGTGCGTGTGTTGCTGTGCGTGTGTTGCTGTGCCTGTCATGCTGCGTGTGTGTGTTGCTGTGCGTGTCATGCCGCGTGCGTGTGTTGCTGTGCGTGTCATGCTGCGTGCGTGTGTTGCTGCGTGTGTGTGTTGCTGTGCCTGTCATGCTGCTTGTGTGTGTTGCTGTGCGTGTCATGCCGCGTGCCTGTGTTGCTGCGTGCGTGTGTTGCTGTGCGTGTCATGCCGCGTGTGTGTGTTGCTGCGTGCGTGTGTTGCTGTGCCTGTCATGCTGCGTGCGTGTGTTGCTGCGTGCGTGTGTTGCTGTGCGTGTCATGCCGCGTGTGTGTGTTGCTGCATGTGTGTGTTGCTGTGCCTGTCATGCTGCGTGTGTGTGTTGCTGTGCGTGTCATGCTGCGTGCGTGTGTTGCTGCGTGCGTGTGTTGCTGTGCCTGTCATGCTGCGTGTGTGTGTGTTGCTGTGCGTGTCATGCCGCGTGCGTGTGTTGCTGCGTGCGTGTGTTGCTGTGCGTGTCATGCCGCGTGTGTGTGTTGCTGCGTGCGTGTGTTGCTGTGCCTGTCATGCTGCGTGCGTGTGTTGCTGCGTGCGTGTGTTGCTGTGCGTGTCATGCCGCGTGTGTGTGTTGCTGCGTGCGTGTGTTGCTGTGCGTGTCATGCCGCGTGTGTGTGTTGCTGTGCGTGTCATGCCGCGTGTGTTGCTGCGTGTGTTGCTGTGCGTGTCATGCCGCGTGCGTGTGTTGCTGCGTGCGTGTTTTGCTGTGCATGTCATGCCGCGTGCGTGTGTTGCTGTGCCTGTCATGCCGCGTGCGTGTGTTGCTGCGTGCGTGTGTTGCTGTGCGTGTCATGCCGCGTGCGTGTGTTGCTGTGCGTGTCATGCCGCGTGCGTGTGTTGCTGTGCGTGTCATGCCACGTGCGTGTGTTGCTGTGCGTGTCATGCCGCGTGCGTGTGTTGCTGTGCGTGTGTTGCTGTGCGTATCATGCCGCGTGTGTTGCTGCGTGCGTGTGTTGCTGCGTGCGTGTGTTGCTGTGCGTGTCATGCCGCGTGCGTGTGTTGCTGCGTGCGTGTGTTGCTGCGTGCGTGTGTTGCTGTGCCTGTCATGCCGCGTGCGTGTGTTGCTGCGTGCGTGTGTTGCTGTGCCTGTCATGCCGCGTGCGTGTGTTGCTGCGTGCGTGTGTTGCTGTGCCTGTCATGCTGCGTGCGTGTGTTGCTGTGCGTGTGTTGCTGTGCCTGTCATGCTGCGTGCGTGTGTTGCTGTGCCTGTCATGCCGCGTGCGTGTGTTGCCACGTGCGTGTGTTGCTGCGTGCGTGTGTTGCTGTGCCTGTCATGCCGCGTGCGTGTGTTGCTGCGTGCGTGTGTTGCTGCGTGCGTGTGTTGCCGCGTGCGTGTGTTGCTGCGAGCGTGTGTTGCTGTGCGTGTCATGCCGCGTGCGTGTGTTGCTGTGCGTGTCATGTCGCGTGCGTGTGTTGCTGTGCGTGTCATGCCGCGTGTGTTGCTGCGTGCGTGTGTTGCTGTGCGTGTCATGCTGCGTGCGTGTGTTGCTGTGCGTGTCATGCCGCGTGTGTGTGTTGCTGCGTGCGTGTGTTGCTGCGTGCGTGTGTTGCTGCGTGCGTGTGTTGCTGTGCGTGTCATGCCGCATGTGTGTGTTGCTGCGTGCGTGTCATGCCGCGTGTGTGTGTTGCTGTGCGTGTCATGCCGCGTGTGTTGCTGCGTGCGTGTGTTGCTGTGCGTGTCATGCCGCGTGCGTGTGTTGCTGTGCGTGTCATGCCGCGTGCGTGTGTTGCTGTGCGTGTCATGCCGCGTGCGTGTGTTGCTGTGCGTGTCATGCCGCGTGCGTGTGTTGCTGTGCGTGTCATGCCGCGTGCGTGTGTTGCTGTGCGTGTCATGCCGCGTGCGTGTGTTGCTGTGCGTGTCATGCCGCGTGCGTGTGTTGCTGCATGCGTGTGTTGCTGTGCGTGTGTTGCTGCGTGCGTGTGTTGCTGTGCGTGTGTTGCCGCGTGCGTGTGTTGCTGTGCGTGCCATGCTGCGTGCGTGTGTTGCTGTGCGTGTGTTGCTGTGCGTGTCATGCCGCGTGCATGTGTTGCCGCGTGCGTGTGTTGCTGTGCGTGTCATGCCGCGTGTGTTGCTGTGCCTGTCATGCCGCGTGCGTGTGTTGCCACGTGCGTGTGTTGCTGCGTGCGTGTGTTGCCGCGTGCGTGTGTTGCTGTGCGTGTCATGCCGCGTGCGTGTCATGCCGCGTGCGTGTGTTGCTGTGCCTGTCATGCCGCGTGCGTGTGTTGCTGCGTGCGTGTGTTGCTGTGCGTGTCATGCCGCGTGCGTGTGTTGCTGTGCGTGTCATGTCGCGTGCGTGTGTTGCTGCGTGCGTGTGTTGCTGTGCCTGTCATGCCGCGTGCGTGTGTTGCCACGTGCGTGTGTTGCTGCGTGCGTGTGTTGCCGCGTGCGTGTGTTCCTGTGCGTGTGATGCCGCGTGCATGTCATGCCGCGTGCGTGTGTTGCTGTGCCTGTCATGCCGCGTGCGTGTGTTGCTGCGTGCGTGTGTTGCTGTGCGTGTCATGCCGCGTGCGTGTGTTGCTGTGCGTGTCATGTCGCGTGCGTGTGTTGCTGTGCGTGTCATGCCGCGTGCGTGTGTTGCTGCGTGCGTGTGTTGCTGTGCCTGTCATGCTGCGTGCGTGTTTTGCTGTGCCTGTCATGCCGCGTGCGTGTGTTGCCACGTGCGTGTGTTGCTGCGTGCGTGTGTTGCTGTGCCTGTCATGCCGCGTGCGTGTGTTGCCACGTGCGTGTGTTGCGTGCGTGTGTTGCTGCGTGCGTGTGTTGCCGCGTGCGTGTGTTGCTGTGCGTGTCATGCCGCGTGCGTGTCATGCCGCGTGCGTGTGTTGCTGTGCCTGTCATGCCGCGTGCGTGTGTTGCTGTGCGTGTCATGCCGCGTGCGTGTGTTGCTGTGCGTGTCATGCCGCGTGCGTGTGTTGCTGTGCGTGTCATGCCGCGTGCGTGTGTTGCTGTGCGTATCATGCCGCGTGTGTTGCTACGTGCGTGTGTTGCTGTGCGTGTCATGCCGCGTGCGTGTGTTGCTGTGCGTGTCATGTCGCGTGCGTGTGTTGCTGTGCGTGTCATGCCGCGTGCGTGTGTTGCTGCGTGCGTGTGTTGCTGTGCCTGTCATGCCGCGTGCGTGTGTTGCCACGTGCGTGTGTTGCTGCGTGCGTGTGTTGCCGCGTGCGTGTGTTGCTGTGCGTGTCATGCCGCGTGCGTGTGTTGCTGTGCCTGTCATGCCGCGTGCGTGTGTTGCAGCGTGCGTGTGTTGCTGTGCGTGTCATGCCGCGTGCGTGTGTTGCTGTGCGTGTCATGTCGCGTGCGTGTGTTGCTGTGCGTGTCATGCCGCGTGCGTGTGTTGCTGCGTGCGTGTGTTGCTGTGCCTGTCATGCTGCGTGCGTGTGTTGCTGTGCCTGTCATGCCGCGTGCGTGTGTTGCCACGTGCGTGTGTTGCTGCGTGCGTGTGTTGCTGTGCCTGTCATGCCGCGTGCGTGTGTTGCCACGTGCGTGTGTTGCTGCGTGCGTGTGTTGCTGCGTGCGTGTGTTGCCGCGTGCGTGTGTTGCTGTGCGTGTCATGCCGCGTGCGTGTCATGCCGCGTGCGTGTCATGCCGCGTGCGTGTGTTGCTGTGCCTGTCATGCCGCGTGCGTGTGTTGCTGTGCGTGTCATGCCGCGTGCGTGTGTTGCTGTGCGTGTCATGCCGCGTGCGTGTGTTGCTGTGCGTGTCATGCCGCGTGCGTGTGTTGCTGTGCGTATCATGCCGCGTGTGTTGCTACGTGCGTGTGTTGCTGTGCGTGTCATGCCGCGTGTGTGTGTTGCTGCGTGCGTGTTGCTGCGTGCGTGTGTTGCTGTGCGTGTCATGCCGCGTGTGTGTGTTGCTGCGTACGTGTGTTGCTGTGCGTGTCATGCCGCGTGTGTGTGTTGCTGCATGCGTGTGTTGCTGTGCGTGTCATGCCGCGTGCGTGTGTTGCTGTGCGTGTCATGCTGCGTGCGTGTGTTGCTGCGTGCGTGTGTTGCTGTGCGTGTCATGCCGCGTGTGTGTGTTGCTGCGTGCGTGTGTTGCTGTGCGTGTCATGCCGCGTGCGTGTGTTGCTGTGCCTGTCATGCTGCGTGCGTGTGTTGCTGTGCGTGTCATGCCGCGTGCGTGTGTTGCTGTGTGCGTGTGTTGCTGTGCGTGTCATGCCGCGTGTGTGTGTTGCTGTGCGTGTCATGCCGCGTGCGTGTGTTGCTGTGCGTGTCATGCCGCGTGCGTGTGTTGCTGTGCGTGTCATGCCGCGTGCGTGTGTTGCTGCGTGCGTGTGTTGCTGTGCGTGTCATGCCGCGTGCGTGTGTTGCTGTGCGTGTCATGCCGCGTGCGTGTGTTGCTGTGCGTGTCATGCCGCTTGCGTGTGTTGCTGCGTGCGTGTGTTGCTGTGCGTGTCATGCCGCGTGCGTGTGTTGCTGTGCGTGTCATGCTGCGTGCGTGTGTTGCTGTGCGTGTGTTGCTGTGCGTGTCATGCCGCGTGCATGTGTTGCTGTGCGTGTCATGCCGCGTGTGTGTGTTGCTGTGCGTGTCATGCTGCGTGCGTGTGTTGCTGTGCGTGTCATGCCGCGTGCGTGTGTTGCCGCGTGCTTGTGTTGCTGTGCGTGTGTTGCTGTGCGTGTCATGCCGCGTGCGTGTGTTGCTGTGCGTGTCATGCCGCGTGTGTTGCTGCGTGCGTGTGTTGCTGTGCGTGTCATGCCGCGTGCGTGTGTTGCTGCGTGCGTGTGTTGCTGTGCGTGTCATGCCGCGTGCGTGTGTTGCCGCGTGCGTGTGTTGCTGTGCGTGTCATGCCGCGTGCGTGTGTTGCTGTGCGTGTCATGCCGCGTGCGTGTCATGCCACGTGCGTGTGTTGCTGTGCGTGTCATGCCGCGTGCGTGTGTTGCCGCGTGCGTGTGTTGCTGTGTGTGTCATGCCGCGTGTGTGTGTTGCTGTGCGTGTCATGCCGCGTGCGTGCGTTGCGTGCGTGTGTTGCTCTGCGTGTCATGCCGCGTGTGTGTGTTGCTGTGCGTGTCATGCCGCGTGCGTGTCATGCCGCGTGCGTGTGTTGCTGTGCGTGTCATGCCGCGTGCGTGTGTTTCTGCGTGCGTGTTGCTGTGCGTGTCATGCCGCGTGCGTGTGTTGCTGCGTGCGTGTGTTGCTGTGCGTGTGTTGCTGCGTGCGTGTGTTGCTTTGCGTGTCATGCCGCGTGCGTGTGTTGCTGTGCGTGTCATGCCGCGTGCGTGTGTTGCTGTGTGCGTGTGTTGCTGTGCGTGTCATGCCGCGTGCGTGTGTTGCTGTGCGTGTCATGCCGCGTGCGTGTGTTGCTGTGCGTGTCATGCCGCGTGCGTGTGTTGCTGTGTGCGTGTGTTGCTGTGCGTGTCATGCCGCGTGCGTGTGTTGCTGTGTGGGTGTCATGCCGCGTGCGTGTGTTGCTGTGTGCGTGTGTTGCTGTGCGTGTCATGCCGCGTGCGTGTGTTGCTGTGCGTGTCATGCCGCGTGCGTGTGTTGCTTTGCGTGTCATGCCGCGTGTGTGTGTTGCTGCGTGCGTGTGTTGCTGTGCGTGTCATGCCGCGTGCGTGTGTTGCTGTGCGTGTCATGCCGCGTGTGTGTGTTGCTGCGTGCGTGTGTTGCTGTGCGTGTCATGCCGCGTGCGTGTGTTGCTGTGCCTGTCATGCTGCGTGCGTGTGTTGCTGTGCGTGTCATGCCGCGTGCGTGTGTTGCTGTGTGCGTGTGTTGCTGTGCGTGTCATGCCGCGTGTGTGTGTTGCTGTGCGTGTCATGCCGCGTGCGTGTGTTGCTGTGCGTGTCATGCCGCGTGCGTGTGTTGCTGTGCGTGTCATGCCGCGTGCGTGTGTTGCTGTGCGTGTCATGCCGCGTGCGTGTGTTGCTGTGTGCGTGTGTTGCTGTGCGTGTCATGCCGCGTGCGTGTGTTGCTGTGCGTGTCATGCCGCGTGCGTGTGTTGCTGTGTGCGTGTGTTGCTGTGCGTGTCATGCCGCGTGCGTGTGTTGCTGTGCGTGTCATGCCGCGTGCGTGTGTTGCTGTGCGTGTCATGCCGCGTGCATGTGTTGCTGTGCGTGTCATGCCGCGTGTGTGTGTTGCTGTGCGTGTCATGCTGCGTGCGTGTGTTGCTGTGCGTGTCATGCCGCGTGCGTGTGTTGCCGCGTGCTTGTGTTGCTGTGCGTGTGTTGCTGTGCGTGTCATGCCGCGTGCGTGTGTTGCTGTGCGTGTCATGCCGCGTGTGTTGCTGCGTGCGTGTGTTGCTGTGCGTGTCATGCCGCGTGCGTGTGTTGCTGCGTGCGTGTGTTGCTGTGCGTGTCATGCCGCGTGCGTGTGATGCCGCGTGCGTGTGTTGCTGTGCGTGTCATGCCGCGTGCGTGTGTTGCTGTGCGTGTCATGCCGCGTGCGTGTCATGCCACGTGCGTGTGTTGCTGTGCGTGTCATGCCGCGTGCGTGTGTTGCCGCGTGCGTGTGTTGCTGTGCGTGTCATGCCGCGTGTGTGTGTTGCTGTGCGTGTCATGCCGCGTGCGTGCGTTGCGTGCGTGTGTTGCTCTGCGTGTCATGCCGCGTGTGTGTGTTGCTGTGCGTGTCATGCCGCGTGCGTGTCATGCCGCGTGCGTGTGTTGCTGTGCGTGTCATGCCGCGTGCGTGTGTTTCTGCGTGCGTGTTGCTGTGCGTGTCATGCCGCGTGCGTGTGTTGCTGCGTGCGTGTGTTGCTGTGCGTGTGTTGCTGCGTGCGTGTGTTGCTTTGCGTGTCATGCCGCGTGCGTGTGTTGCTGTGCGTGTCATGCCGCGTGCGTGTGTTGCTGTGTGCGTGTGTTGCTGTGCGTGTCATGCCGCGTGCGTGTGTTGCTGCGCGTGTCATGCCGCGTGCGTGTGTTGCTGTGCGTGTCATGCCGCGTGCGTGTGTTGCTGTGTGCGTGTGTTGCTGTGCGTGTCATGCCGCGTGCGTGTGTTGCTGTGCGTGTCATGCCGCGTGCGTGTGTTGCTGTGTGCGTGTGTTGCTGTGCGTGTCATGCCGCGTGCGTGTGTTGCTGTGCGTGTCATGCCGCGTGCGTGTGTTGCTGTGTGCGTGTGTTGCTGTGCGTGTCATGCCGCGTGCGTGTGTTGCTGTGTGCGTGTGTTGGTGTGCGTGTCATGCCGCGTGCGTTGCTGTGTGTGTCATGCCGCGTGCGTGTGTTGCTGTGCGTGTCATGCCGCGTGCGTGTGTTGCTGTGCGTGTGTTGCTGTGCCTGTCATGCTGCGTGCGTGTGTTGCTGTGCGTGTCATGCCGCGTGCGTGTGTTGCTGTGCGTGTCATGCCGCGTGCGTGTGTTGCTGTGCGTGTGTTGCTGTGCCTGTCATGCTGCGTGCGTGTGTTGCTGTGCGTGTCATGCCGCGTGCGTTTGTTGCTGTGCGTGTGTTGCTGCGTGCGTGTGTTGCTGTGCGTGTCATGCCACGTGCGTGTGTTGCTGTGCGTGTCATGCCGCGTGCGTGTGTTGCTGTGTGTGTCATGCCGCGTGCGTGTGTTGCTGTGCGTGTCATGCCGCGTGCGTGTGTTGCTGCGTGCGTGTGTTGCTGTGCGTGTCATGCCGCGTGTGTGTGTTGCTGCGTGCGTGTGTTGCTGTGCGTGTCATGCCGCGTGCGTGTGTTGCTGTGCCTGTCATGCTGCGTGCGTGTGTTGCTGTGCGTGTCATGCCGCGTGCGTGTGTTGCTGTGTGCGTGTGTTGCTGTGCGTGTCATGCCGCGTGTGTGTGTTGCTGTGCGTGTCATGCCGCGTGCGTGTGTTGCTGCGTGCGTGTGTTGCTGTGCGTGTCATGCCGCGTGCGTGTGTTGCTGTGCGTGTCATGCCGCGTGCGTGTGTTGCTGCGTGCGTGTGTTGCTGTGTGTTGCTGTGCGTGTCATGCCGCGTGCGTGTGTTGCTGTGCGTGTCATGCCGCTTGCGTGTGTTGCTGCGTGCGTGTGTTGCTGTGCGTGTCATGCCGCGTGCGTATGCTGCGTGCGTGTGTTGCTGTGCGTGTGTTGCTGTGCGTGTCATGCCGCGTGCGTGTGTTGCTGTGCGTGTCATGCTGCGTGCGTGTGTTGCTGTGCGTGTCATGCTGCGTGCGTGTGTTGCTGTGCGTGTGTTGCTGTGCGTGTCATGCCGCGTGCGTGTGTTGCCGCGTGCGTGTGTTGCTGTGCGTGTCATGCCGCGTGCGTGTGTTGCTGTGCGTGTCATGCCGCGTGTGTTGCTGCGTGCGTGTGTTGCGTGCGTGTGTTGCTGTGCGTGTCATGCCGCGTGCGTGTGTTGCTGCGTGCGTGTGTTGCTGTGCGTGTCATGCCGAGTGCGTGTGTTGCCGCGTGCGTGTGTTGCTGTGCGTGTCATGCCGCGTGCGTGTGTTGCTGTGCGTGTCATGCCGCGTGCGTGTCATGCCACGTGCGTGTGTTGCTGTGCGTGTCATGCCGCGTGCGTGTGTTGCCGCGTGCATGTGTTGCTGTGCGTGTCATGCCGCGTGTGTGTGTTGCTGTGCGTGTCATGCCGCGTGCGTGCGTTGCGTGCGTGTGTTGCTCTGCGTGTCATGCCGCGTGTGTGTGTTGCTGTGCGTGTCATGCCGCGTGCGTGTCATGCCGCGTGCGTGTCATGCCGCGTGCGTGTGTTGCTGTGCGTGTCATGCCGCGTGCGTGTGTTGCTGCGTGCGTGTGTTGCTGTGCGTGTCATGCCGCGTGCGTGTGTTGCTGCGTGCGTGTGTTGCTGTGCGTGTGTTGCTGCGTGCGTGTGTTGCTGTGCGTGTCATGCCGCGTGCGTGTGTTGCTGTGCGTGTCATGCCGCGTGCGTGTGTTGCTGTGTGCGTGTGTTGCTGTGCGTGTCATGCCGCGTGCGTGTGTTGCTGTGCGTGTCATGCCGCGCGCGTGTGTTGCTGTGCGTGTCATGCCGCGTGCGTGTGTTGCTGTGTGCGTGTGTTGCTGTGCGTGTCATGCCGCGTGCGTGTGTTGCTGTGCGTGTCATGCCGCGTGCGTGTGTTGCTGTGTGCGTGTGTTGCTGTGCGTGTCATGCCGCGTGCGTTTGTTGCTGTGCGTGTCATGCCGCGTGCGTGTGTTGCTGTGTGCGTGTGTTGCTGTGCGTGTCATGCCGCGTGCGTGTGTTGCTGTGTGCGTGTGTTGCTGTGCGTGTCATGCCGCGTGCGTGTGTTGCTGTGTGTGTCATGCCGCGTGCGTGTGTTGCTGTGCGTGTCATGCCGCGTGCGTGTGTTGCTGTGCGTGTGTTGCTGTGCCTGTCATGCTGCGTGCGTGTGTTGCTGTGCGTGTCATGCCGCGTGCGTGTGTTGCTGTGCGTGTCATGCCGCGTGCGTGTGTTGCTGTGCGTGTGTTGCTGTGCCTGTCATGCTGCGTGCGTGTGTTGCTGTGCGTGTCATGCCGCGTGCGTGTGTTGCTGTGCGTGTGTTGCTGCGTGCGTGTGTTGCTGTGCGTGTCATGCCACGTGCGTGTGTTGCTGTGCGTGTCATGCCGCGTGCGTGTGTTGCTGTGTGCGTATGTTGCTGTGTGCGTGTGTTGCTGTGCGTGTCATGCCGCGTGCGTGTGTTGCTGTGCGTGTCATGCCACGTGCGTGTGTTGCTGTGCGTGTCATGCCGCGTGCGTGTGTTGCTGTGTGCGTGTGTTGCTGTGCGTATCATGCCGCGTGCGTGTGTTGCTGTGCCTGTCATGCCGCGTGCGTGTGTTGCTGTGCGTGTGTTGCTGTGCGTGTCATGCCGCGTGCGTGTATTGCCGCGTGCGTGTGTTGCTGTGCGTGTCATGCCGCGTGCGTGTGTTGCTGTGCCTGTCATGCTGCGTGCGTGTGTTGCTGTGCGTGTGTTGCTGTGCGTGTCATGCCGCGTGCGTGTATTGCCGCGTGCGTGTGTTGCTGTGCCTGTCATGCCGCGTGCGTGTGTTGCTGTGCGTGTGTTGCTGTGCCTGTCATGCCGCGTGCGTGTGTTGCTGTGTGCGTGTGTTGCTGTGCGTGTCATGTTGCTGTGCGTGTGTTGCTGTGCGTGTCATGCCGCGTGCGTGTCATGCCGCGTGCGTGTGTTGCTGTGCGTGTCATGCCGCGTGCGTGTGTTGCTGTGCGTGTCATGCCGCGTGCGTGTGTTGCTGCGTGCGTGTGTTGCTGTGCGTGTCATGCCACGTGCGTGTGTTGCTGTGCGTGTCATGCCGCGTGCGTGTGTTGCTGTGTGCGTGTGTTGCTGTGCGTGTCATGCCGCGTGCGTGTGTTGCTGCGTGCGTGTGTTGCTGTGCGTGTCATGCCGCGTGCGTGTGTTGCTGTGCCTGTCATGCCGCGTGCGTGTGTTGCTGCGTGCGTGTGTTGCTGTGCGTGTCATGCTGCGTGCGTGTGTTGCTGTGTGTGTCATGCCGCGTGCGTGTGTTGCTGCGTGCGTGTGTTGCTGTGCGTGTCATGCCGCGTGCGTGTGTTGCTGCGTGCGTGTGTTGCTGTGCGTGTGTTGCTGCGTGCGTGTGTTGCTGTGCGTGTCATGCCGCGTGCGTGTGTTGCTGTGCGTGTCACGCCGCTTGCGTGTGTTGGTGTGCGTGTCACGCCCCGTGCGTGTGTTGCTGTGTGTGCCATGCAGCGTGCATGTGTTGCTGTGTGTGTGTTGCTGTGCATGTGATGCCGCGTGTGTGTTGCTGTGCATGTGATGCCGCGTGTGTTCCTGTTTGTGTGTTGCTGTGCCATGCCGCGTGTGTGTTGCTGTGCATGTGATGCCGCGTGTGTGTTCCTGTTTGTGTGTTGCTGTGCATGTGATGCCGCGTGTGTGTTGCTGTGCATGTGTTGCTGTGCGTGTCATGCCGCGTGCGTGTGTTGCTGTGCGTGTCATGCCGCGTGCGTGTGTTGCTGCGTGCGTGTGTTGCTGTGCGTGTCATGCCGCGTGCGTGTGTTGCTGTGCGTGTCATGCCGCGTGCGTGTGTTGCTGTGCATGTCATGCCGCGTGCGTGTGTTGCCGTGTGCGTGTGTTGCTGTGCGTGTCATGCCGCGTGCGTGTGTTGCTGTGCGTGTCATGCCGCGTGCGTGTGTTGCTGTGCGTGTCATGCTGCGTGCGTGTGTTGCTGTGCGTGTCATGCCGCGTGCGTGTGTTGCTGTGCGTGTCATGCTGCGTGCGTGTGTTGCTGTGCGTGTGTTGCTGTGCGTGTCATGCTGCGTGCGTGTGTTGCTGTGCGTGTGTTGCTGTGCGTGTCATGCCGCGTGCGTGTGTTGCCGCGTGCGTGTGTTGCTGTGCGTGTCATGCCGCGTGCGTGTGTTGCTGTGCGTGTCATGCCGCGTGTGTTGCTGCGTGCGTGTGTTGCGTGCGTGTGTTGCTGTGCGTGTCATGCCGCGTGCGTGTGTTGCTGCGTGCGTGTGTTGCTGTGCGTGTCATGCCGCGTGCGTGTGTTGCCGCGTGCGTGTGTTGCTGTGCGTGTCATGCCGCGTGCGTGTGTTGCTGTGCGTGTTATGCCGCGTGCGTGTCATGCCACGTGCGTGTGTTGCTGTGCGTGTCATGCCGCGTGCGTGTGTTGCCGCGTGCGTGTGTTGCTGTGCGTGTCATGCCGCGTGTGTGTGTTGCTGTGCGTGTCATGCCGCGTGCGTGTGTTGCGTGCGTGTGTTGCTCTGCGTGTCATGCCGCGTGTGTGTGTTTCTCTGCGTGTCATGCCGCGTGCGTGTCATGCCGCGTGCGTGTCATGCCGCGTGCGTGTGTTGCTGTGCGTGTCATGCCGCGTGCGTGTCATGCCGCGTGCGTGTGTTGCTGTGCGTGTCATGCCGCGTGCGTGTGTTGCTGTGCGTGTGTTGCTGCGTGCGTGTGTTTCTGTGCGTGTCATGCCGCGTGCGTGTGTTGCTGTGCGTGTCATGCCGCGTGCGTGTGTTGCTGTGCGTGTCATGCCGCGTGCGTGTGTTGCTGTGCGTGTCATGCCGCGTGCGTGTGTTGCTGTGTGCGTGTGTTGCTGTGCGTGTCATGCCGCGTGCGTGTTGCTGTGCGTGTCATGCCGCGTGCGTGTGTTGCTGTGTGCGTGTGTTGCTGTGCGTGTCATGCCGCGTGCATGTGTTGCTGTGCGTGTCATGCCGCGTGCGTGTGTTGCTGTGTGCGTGTGTTGCTGTGCGTGTCGTGCCGCGTTCGTGTGTTGCTGTGCGTGTCATGCCGCGTGCATGTGTTGCTGTGTGCGTGTGTTGCTGTGCGTGTCATGCCGCGTGCGTGTGTTGCTGTGTGCGTGTGTTGCTGTGCGTGTCATGCCGCGTGCGTGTGTTGCTGTGCGTGTCATGCCGCGTGCGTGTGTTGCTGTGCGTGTCATGCCGCGTGCGTGTGTTGCTGTGCGTGTGTTGCTGTGCCTGTCATGCTGCGTGCGTGTGTTGCTGTGCGTGTCATGCCGCGTGCGTGTGTTGCTGTGCGTGTCATGCCACGTGCGTGTGTTGCTGTGTGCGTGTGTTGCTGTGCGTATCATGCCGCGTGCGTGTGTTGCTGTGCCTGTCATGCCGCGTGCGTGTGTTGCTGTGCGTGTGTTGCTGTGCGTGTCATGCCGCGTGCGTGTATTGCCGCGTGCGTGTGTTGCTGTGCGTGTCATGCCGCGTGCGTGTGTTGCTGTGCCTGTCATGCTGCGTGCGTGTGTTGCTGTGCGTGTGTTGCTGTGCGTGTCATGCCGCGTGCGTGTATTGCCGCGTGCGTGTGTTGCTGTGCCTGTCATGCCGCGTGCGTGTGTTGCTGTGCGTGTGTTGCTGTGCCTGTCATGCCGCGTGCGTGTGTTGCTGTGTGCGTGTGTTGCTGTGCGTGTCATGCCGCGTGCGTGTGTTGCTGTGCGTGTGTTGCTGTGCGTGTCATGCCGCGTGCGTGTATTGCCGCGTGCGTGTGTTGCTGTGCGTGTCATGCCGCGTGCGTGTGTTGCTGTGCGTGTCATGCCGCGTGCGTGTGTTGCTGTGAGTGTCATGCCGCGTGCGTGTGTTGCTGCGTGCGTGTGTTGCTGTGCGTGTCATGCCACGTGCGTGTGTTGCTGTGCGTGTCATGCCGCGTGCGTGTGTTGCTGTGTGCGTGTGTTGCTGTGCGTGTCATGCCGCGTGCGTGTGTTGCTGCGTGCGTGTGTTGCTGTGCGTGTGTTGCTGTGCGTGTCATGCCGCGTGCGTGTGTTGCTGTGCCTGTCATGCCGCGTGCGTGTGTTGCTGCGTGCGTGTGTTGCTGTGCGTGTCATGCTGCGTGCGTGTGTTGCTGTGCGTGTCATGCCGCGTGCGTGTGTTGCTGCGTGCGTGTGTTGCTGTGCGTGTCATGCCGCGTGCGTGTGTTGCTGTGCGTGTGTTGCTGCGTGCGTGTGTTGCTGTGCGTGTCATGCCGCGTGCGTGTGTTGCTGTGCGTGTCACGCCGCTTGCGTGTGTTGGTGTGCGTGTCACGCCCCGTGCGTGTGTTGCTGTGTGTGCCATGCAGCGTTCATGTGTTGCTGTGTGTGTGTTGCTGTGCATGTGATGCCGCGTGTGTGTTGCTGTGCATGTGATGCCGCGTGTGTTCCTGTTTGTGTGTTGCTGTGCCATGCCGCGTGTGTGTTGCTGTGCATGTGATGCCGCGTGTGTGTTCCTGTTTGTGTGTTGCTGTGCATGTGATGCCGCGTGTGTGTTGCTGTGCATGTGTTGCTGTGCGTGTCATGCCGCGTGCGTGTGTTTCTGTGCGTGTCATGCCGCGTGCGTGTGTTGCTGTGCGTGTCATGCCGCGTGCGTGTGTTGCTGTGCGTGTCATGCCGCGTGCGTGTGTTGCTGTGTGCGTGTGTTGCTGTGCGTGTCATGCCGCGTGCGTGTGTTGCTGTGCGTGTCATGCCGCGTGCGTGTGTTGCTGTGCGTGTCATGCCGCGTGCGTGTGTTGCTGTGTGCGTGTGTTGCTGTGCGTGTCATGCCGCGTGCGTGTGTTGCTGTGCGTGTCATGCCGCGTGCGTGTGTTGCTGTGTGCGTGTGTTGCTGTGCGTGTCATGCCGCGTGCGTGTGTTGCTGTGCGTGTCATGCCGCGTGCGTGTGTTGCTGTGTGCGTGTGTTGCTGTGCGTGTCATGCCGCGTGCGTGTGTTGCTGTGCGTGTCATGCCGCGTGCATGTGTTGCTGTGTGCGTGTGTTGCTGTGCGTGTCATGCCGCGTGCGTGTGTTGCTGTGTGCGTGTGTTGCTGTGCGTGTCATGCCGCGTGCGTGTGTTGCTGTGCGTGTCATGCCGCGTGCGTGTGTTGCTGTGCGTGTCATGCCGCGTGCGTGTGTTGCTGCGTGCGTGTGTTGCTGTGCCTGTCATGCTGCGTGCGTGTGTTGCTGTGCGTGTCATGCCGCGTGCGTGTGTTGCTGTGCGTGTCATGCCGCGTGCGTGTGTTGCTGTGCGTGTGTTGCTGTGCCTGTCATGCTGCGTGCGTGTGTTGCTGTGCGTGTCATGCCGCGTGCGTGTGTTGCTGTGCGTGTGTTGCTGCGTGCGTGTGTTGCTGTGCGTGTCATGCCACGTGCGTGTGTTGCTGTGCGTGTCATGCCGCGTGCGTGTGTTGCTGTGCGTGTGTTGCTGTGTGCGTGTGTTGCTGTGCGTGTCATGCCGCGTGCGTGTGTTGCTGTGCCTGTCATGCCGCGTGCGTGTGTTGCTGTGCGTGTCATGCCGCGTGCGTGTGTTGCTGTGCGTGTGTTGCTGTGCGTGTCATGCCACGTGCGTGTGTTGCTGTGCGTGTCATGCCGCGTGCGTGTGTTGCTGTGTGCGTGTGTTGCTGTGCGTGTGTTGCTGTGTGCGTGTGTTGCTGTGCGTGTCATGCCGCGTGCGTGTGTTGCTGTGCCTGTCATGCCGCGTGCGTGTGTTGCTGTGCGTGTCATGCCGCGTGCGTGTGTTGCTGCGTGCGTGTGTTGCTGTGCGTGTCATGCCACGTGCGTGTGTTGCTGTGCGTGTCATGCCGCGTGCGTGTGTTGCTGTGTGCGTGTGTTGCTGTGCGTATCATGCCGCGTGCGTGTGTTGCTGTGCCTGTCATGCCGCGTGTGTGTGTTGCTGTGCGTGTCATGCCGCGTGCGTTTATTGCCGCGTGCGTGTGTTGCTGTGCGTGTCATGCCGCGTGCGTGTGTTGCTGTGCCTGTCATGCTGCGTGCGTGTGTTGCTGTGCGTGTGTTGCTGTGCGTGTCATGCCGCGTGCGTGTATTGCCGCGTGCGTGTGTTGCTGTGCCTGTCATGCCGCGTGCGTGTGTTGCTGTGCGTGTGTTGCTGTGCCTGTCATGCCGCGTGCGTGTGTTGCTGTGTGCGTGTGTTGCTGTGCGTGTCATGCCGCGTGCGTATGTTGCTGTGCGTGTGTTGCTTTGCGTGTCATGCCGCGTGCGTGTATTGCCGCGTGCGTGTGTTGCTGTGCGTGTCATGCCGCGTGCGTGTGTTGCTGTGCGTGTCATGCCGCGTGCGTGTGTTGCTGTGCGTGTCATGCCGCGTGCGTGTGTTGCTGCGTGCGTGTGTTGCTGTGCGTGTCATGCCACGTGCGTGTGTTGCTGTGCGTGTCATGCCGCGTGCGTGTGTTCTGTGTGCGTGTGTTGCTGTGCGTGTCATGCCGCGTGCGTGTGTTGCTGTGTGCGTGTGTTGCTGTGCGTGTCATGCCGCGTGCGTGTGTTGCTGCGTGCGTGTGTTGCTGTGCGTGTCATGCCGCGTGCGTGTGTTGCTGTGCCTGTCATGCCGCGTGCGTGTGTTGCTGCGTGCGTGTGTTGCTGTGCGTGTCATTCCGCGTGCGTGTGTTGCTGTGCGTGTCATGCCGCGTGCGTGTGTTGCTGTGCCTGTCATGCCGCGTGCGTGTGTTGCTGCGTGCGTGTGTTGCTGTGCGTGTCATGCTGCGTGCGTGTGTTGCTGTGCGTGTCATGCCGCGTGCGTGTGTTGCTGCGTGCGTGTGTTGCTGTGCGTGTCATGCCGCGTGCGTGTGTTGCTGCGTGCGTGTGTTGCTGTGCGTGTGTTGCTGCGTGCGTGTGTTGCTGTGCGTGTCATGCCGCGTGCGTGTGTTGCTGTGCGTGTCACGCCGCTTGCGTGTGTTGGTGTGCGTGTCACGCCCCGTGCGTGTGTTGCTGTGTGTGCCATGCAGCGTGCATGTGTTGCTGTGTGTGTGTTGCTGTGCATGTGATGCCGCGTGTGTGTTGCTGTGCATGTGATGCCGCGTGTGTTCCTGTTTGTGTGTTGCTGTGCCATGCCGCGTGTGTGTTGCTGTGCATGTGATGCCGCGTGTGTGTTCCTGTTTGTGTGTTGCTGTGCATGTGATGCCGCGTGTGTGTTGCTGTGCATGTGATGCCGCGTGTGCGTGTTGCTGTGCATGTGATGCCGCGTGTGTGTTCCTGTTTGTGTGTTGCTGTGTGTGTGTTGCTGTGCATGTGATGCCGCGTGTGTGTTCCTGTTTGTGTGTTGCTGTGTGTGTGTTGCTGTGCATGTGATGCCGCGTGTGTGTTGCTGTGCATGTGATGCCGCGTGTGTGTTGCTGTGCATGTGATGCCGCGTGTGTGTTGCTGTTTGTGTGTTGCTGTGCATGTGATGCCGCGTGTGTGTTGCTGTGCATGTGATGCCGCGTGTGTGTTGCTGTGAATGTGATGCCGCGTGTGTGTTCCTGTGTGTGTGTTGCTGTGTGTGTGTTGCTGTGTGTGTGTTGCTGTGTGTGTGTTGCTGTGTGTGTGTTGCTGTGTGTGTGTTGCTGTGCGTGTGACGCCGCGTGTGTTGCCGCGTGTGTTCCTGTGCTTGCGCAGGTAATGTCTGTGTTCCCTCCGCAGGTTAGAATTGTATCGGAAAGTCCCTTCCTTGCGCATTCTGGCGTGCGGCGGAGACGCACTGTGAGTCGCGTGTACCAATCCAATGTGTCTTTATGCTCTCCTGCCTCTCCACACTACTCTCTCCCTCCCCCCTTCATTTTACCCCTCCTTTCCACCCTGCTCTCTTTCCCTCCTTTCCACCCTGCTCTCTTTCCCTCCTTTCCCCCCCCTCTCTTTCCCTCCTCCCCCCCTCTCTTTCCCTCCTCCCCCCCTCTCTTTCCTCCTCCCCCCCCTCTCTTTCCTCCTCTCCCCCCCCCTCTCTTTCCCTCCTTCCCGACCCCTCTCTTTCCCTCCTCCCCCCCCCTCTCTTTCCCTCCTTCCCCCCCCCCTCTCTTTCCCTCCTTCCCCCTTCTCTCCTCCCTCCTTCCCACCTCTCTCCTCCCTCCTTCCCCACCTCTCTCCTCCCTCCTTCCCCACTTCTCTCTTCCCTCCTTCCCCCCTCTCTCTCCCTCCTTCCCACCTCTCTCCTCCCTCCTTCACCCCCCTCTCTCCTCCCTCCTTCCCCCCTTCTTCCTCCTCCTTCCCCCCCTTCTCTCCCACCTCCTTCCCCCCTTCTCTCCTCCTCCTTCCCCCCCTTCTCTCCTCCCTCCTTCCCCCCCTTCTCTCCTCCCTCCTTCCCCCCCTCTCTCCTCCCTCCTTCCCCCCTTCTCTCCTCCCTCCTTCCCCCTTCTCTCCTCCCTCCTTCCCCCCTTCTCTCCTCCCTCCTTCCCCCCCTTCTCTCCTCCCTCCTTCCCCCCCTTCTCTCCTCCCTCCTCCCCCCTCTCTCCTCCCTCCCCCCTTCCTCCTCCCTCCTTCCCCCCCTTCTCTCCTCCCCTCCTTCCCCCTTCTCTCCTCCCTCCTTCCCCCTTCTCTCCTCCCTCCTTCCCCCCTTCTCTCCTCCCCCTTCCCCCCTCTCTCCTCCCTCTATCCCCCCCCTTCTCTCCTCCCTCCTTCCCCCCCTCTCCTCCCTCCTTCCCCCCCTTCTCTCCTCCACCCTTCCCCACCTCTCTCCTCCCTCCTCTCCCCCTCTCTCCTCCCTCCTTCCCCCCTTCTCTCCTCCCTCCTTCCCCCCTCTCTCCTCCCTCCTTCCCCCCTTCTCTCCTTCCCCCCCCTCTCTCCTCCCTCCTTCCCCCCTTCTCTCCTCCCTCCCCCCCTTCTCTCCTCCCTCCTTCCCCCCCTTCTCTCCTCCCTCCTTCCCCCCCTTCTCTCCTCCCTCCTTCCCCCCCTTCTCTCCTCCCTCCTTCCCCCCTCCCTCCTTCCCCCTCTCTCCTCCCTCTTTCCCCCCTCTCCTCCCTCCTTCCCCCCCCTCTCCTCCCTCCTCCCCCCCCTCTCTCCTCCCTCCTCCCCCCTCTCTCCTCCCTCCTCCCCCCCTCTCTCCTCCCTCCTCCCCCCCTCTCTCCTCCCTCCTCCCCCCCTCTCTCCTCCCTCCTTCCCCCCTCTCTCCTCCCTCCTTCCCCCCTCTCTCCTCCCTCCTTCCCCCCTCTCTCCTCCCTCCTTCCCCCCTCTCTCCTCCCTCCTTCCCTCCCTTTCTCCTCCCTCCTTTCTCCTCCCTCCTTTCTCCTCCCTCCTTTCCCTCCCTTTCTCCTCCCTCCTTCCCCCTCTCTCTCCTCCCTCCTTCCCCCCTCCTCCCTCCTTCCCCCCTCCTCCCTCCTTCCCCCCCTCCTCCTCCTTTCCCCCTGTCTCCTCCCTCCTTCCCCCCCTCCCCCTCTCTCTTCCCCCCCCCTCTCTTTCCCCCCTCTCTCTTTCCCCCCTCTCTCTTTCCTCCCCTCTCTCTTCCCTCCTCCCCCCCCTCTCTTTCCCTCCTCCCCCCCCTCTCTTTCCCTCCTCCCCCCCTCTCTTTCCCTCCTCCCCCCCTCTCTTTCCCTCCTTCCCGACCCCTCTCTTCCCTCCCCCCCCTCTCTTTCCTCCTTCCCCCCCTCTCTTTCCCTCCTTCCCCCCTTCTCTCCTCCCTCCTTCCCACCTCTCTCCTCCCTCCTTCCCACTTCTCTCTTCCCTCCTTCCCCCCTCTCTTCCTTCCCTCCTTCCCACCTCTCTCCTCCCTCCTTCACCCCCCTCTCTCCTCCCTCCTTCCCCCCCTTCTCTCCTCCCTCCTTCCCCCCCTTCTCTCCTCCCTCCTTCCCCCCCTCTCTCCTCCCTCCTTCCCCCCCTTCTCTCCTCCCTCCTTCCCCCCTTCTCTCCTCCCTCCTTCCCCCCTTCTCTCCTCCCTCCTTCCCCCCCTTCTCTCCTCCCTCCTTCCCCCCTTCTCTCCTCCCTCCTTCCCCCCTCCCTCCTTCCCCCTCTCTCCTCCCTCTTTCCCCCCTCTCCTCCCTCATTCCCCCCTTCTCTCCTCCCTCCTTCCCCCTTCTCTCCTCCCTCCTTCCCTCCTTCCCCCCTCTCTCCTCCCTCCTCCCCCCCTCTCTCCTCCCTCCTCCCCCCTCTCTCCTCCCTCCTCCCCCCCTCTCTCCTCCTCCTTCCTGCCCTCTCTCCTCCCTCCTTCCCCCCTCTCTCCTCCCTCCTTCCCCCCTCTCTCCTCCCTCCTTCCCCCCTCTCTCCTCCCTCCTTCCCTCCCTTTCTCCTCCCTCCTTTCTCCTCCCTCCTTTCCCTCCCTTTCTCCTCCCTCCTTTCCCTCCCTTTCTCCTCCCTCCTTCCCCCTCTCTCTCCTCCCTCCTTCCCCCCCTCCTCCCTCCTCCCTCCTTCCCCCCCTCCTCCCTCCTTTCCCCCCTGTCTCCTCCCTCCTTCCCCCCCTCCCCCTCTCTCTTCCCCCCCCCCCTCTCTTTCCCCCCTCTCTCTTCCCCCCCCCCCTCTCTCTTTCCCCCCCTCTCTCTTTCCCCCCTTCTCTCTTCCTCCTCCCTCTCTCTCCCCCACCTATATCTCCCTCTCCCCCTCCCCCCTCCCCCCTCTCTCTCCCCTCCCCCCCTCACTCTCTCTCACTCATCATCTCCTTTCTTTCTCTCCCCAGGTGGGGTGGATCCTCTCTGTTCTGGACCAGTTGCACCTCTTTCCTCCTCCCCCTGTAGCCATCCTTCCCCTTGGGACAGGCAACGACCTCGCCAGGACCCTCAACTGGGGTGGGGTAAGTCACCCCCCTCCACCCCCCCATCCCTCTAACCTTTCCCACCCAAATTCCACCTTCACTGCTGAGGATAGGATCAGCTGTGATCTCATCTCTCCTTCCCACTGTGCGTGTGCAGTACCGCAGATGAGCACTAGGTGTCTGTAGAACTACATAGAATTGGTCACACTGGAAACCCTTATTTTAAGGCATACAGTATACAGTATACAGTACTATACATGAAACATTTAGCAAGTCTGAGCCAATCTGTGAGCAGAAAACAAATAATACATATCTGCTGCACCAAATATTAATCGGCTTCTCAGGTGTCTTCCATGTGACAGATCTGGGGCCACAGGAATTTACTCCAAATCCATGTAACTTATTGTTGGAAATAACTGAGGTGACAGAGGTGCAGAATTCAGCACATTGCTTTATAATATGTGCACCCTGTAAGTAACTCCTCTGATAACAAGATCACCTTTCCCTTCTCTGCAAGCTATGGCTCCTAGGGGATTTAATATCTCCCTCCCCGTCTAATCTCAATCTCTCTCGCTCTCTCTCGCTCTCTCTCTTTCCCCCACCTCTCTCGCTCTCTCTTTCTCTCTTTCCCCCCCTCTCTCGCTCTCTCTTTCCCCCCCCCCCTCTCTCGCTCTCTCTTCCCCCCCTCTCTCGCTCTCTCTTTCCCCCCCTCTCTCGCTCTCTCTTTCCCCCCCTCTCTCGCTCTCTCGCTCTCTCGCTCTCTGGCTCTTCCCCCCTCTCTCGCTCTCTCTCTTTCCCCCCCCTCGCTCTCTCGCCCTCTCTCTCTTCCCCCCCCCCCTCGCTCTCTCGCTCTCTCTCTTCCCCCTCTCGCTCTCTCTCTTCCCCCCCTCTTCTCTCTCTCTCTTCCCCCTCTTTCTCTCGCTCTCTCGCTCTCTCTCTCTTCCCCCCCTCTTCTCTCGCTCTCTCTCTTCCCCCCTCTTTCTCTCGCTCTCTCTCTCTTCCCCCCCTCTTTCTCTCACTCTCTCGCTCTCTCTCTTCCCCCCTCGCTCTCTCGCTCTCTCTTCCCCCTCCTCTTTCTCTCGCTCTCTCTCTTCCCCCTCTTTCTCTCGCTCTCTCTTCCCCCCTCTTTCTCTCGCTCTCTCTCTTCCCCCCCCTCTTTCTCTCGCTCTCTCTCTTCCCCCCCTCTTTCTCTCGCTCTCTCTTCCCCCCCCCTCTCTCGCTCTCTCTCTCTCTTCCCCCTCGCTCTCTCGCTCTCTCTCTTCCCCCCTCTTTCTCTCGCTCTCTCTCTCTTCCCCCTCTTTCTCTCGCTCTCTCCCCCCCTCTTTCTCTCGCTCTCTCGCTCTCTTTCTTTCCCCCCCTCGCTCTCTCTCTTCCCCCCCTCTTTCTCTCGCTCTCTCTCTCTTCCCCCCTCTTTCTCTCGCTCTCTCTCTCTTGCCCCCCTCGCTCTCTCGCTCTCTCTCTCTCTTCCCCCCCTCTTTCTCTCGCTCTCTCG
>NW_027454955.1:0-51414 GCF_040206685.1 Ascaphus truei | reverse complement strand
TCAATTCTGTTTGTCTCCCCAAGCGCCAAGCTTGGGAGAGCGTACATGCCTGTGTGGGCGTGTACAGGGTTAAACTCTCTCACGTGAGCAGACCAGGAAAAACCCCACTGGCTTGTAGGTCTGCAAGCTGATTTGAAAGGGGAGGTTTAAAAGGCAGGCAGCAAACCTCCTACACTATCTCATTTTGCTCTCAACCTGTGAGGGAACAGGCTGCAGAGAGCTGTCCGAGGGAGAGCCTGAACTAGGGTGACCAGATTTTGAAAATGAAAAACCGGGACATTTTTTTTTTTTTTTACATAACAGTTTATTTATTGTAGTACACTTATACTTTACTACCATTAGTCCTTGTTACGTGTGTGTGTGTGCGTGCGCGCGTGTTGACCTCACTAATCGAACAAAAAAAAACAAGATGTGAATGATCTGAACCCCTAAACCAGTGTCTGGACATCCCCGCTTCACAATTTCTAAAGCAGCAATCCCGTCTGGGATCTTACCTGATCCGCAGTCCCTCAAGGTATTATACTGGAGGGAGGTGTTCCCTACCTGTCTTCCGAGGTCTCCTGCGTGAAACTTGAGTCAGATCTGGAAGAAAGAAGGGTAGGTTACTTCGGTGTAGGTATACGGCAGTTAAGATAAGACAGGGAGGGTGAGAGAGACAGAGAGAGGGAGGGTGAGAGAGACAGAGAGAGAGAGGGTGAGAGAGACATAGAGTGAGAGGGTGAGAGAGACATAGAGAGAGAGGGTGAGAGAGACAGAGAGAGGGAGGGTGAGAGAGACAGAGAGAGAGAGGATGAGAGAGACAGAGAGAGAGAGGATGAGAGAGACAGAGGGTGAGAGAGATGAGAGAGACAGAGGGTGAGAGAGACAGAGAGACAGAGGGTGAGAGAGACAGTGAGAGAGACAGTGAGAGAGAGAGAGTGAGAGAGACAGAGAGAGAGAGTGAGAGAGACAGAGAGAGAGAGGGTGAGGGAGAGAGGGTGAGAGAGAGAGAGAGAGAGAGAGAGAGAGAGAGAGAGAGAGAGAGAGAGGGTGAGAGAGACAGAGAGAGACAGAGACAGAGAGAGAGAGGGTGAGAGAAACAGAGAGAGAGAGAGGGTGAGAGAGGCAGAGAGAGAGAGACAGAGAGAGAGTGAGAGAGGCAGAGAGAGAGGCAGAGAGAGAGAGAGAGAGAGAGAGGGTGGGAGAGAGAGAGAGAAAGGGAGAGAGAGAAAGGAGAGAGAGAAAGGGTGAGAGAGAAAGGGTGAGAGAGAAAGGGAGAGAGAAAGGGAGAGAGAGAAAGGGTGAGAGAGACAGACAGAGAGAGGGTGAGAGAGAAAGAGATGAGAGAGTGGGGGTGAGAGAGAGGGGTGAGAGAGAGGGGTTGAGAGAGAGAGGGGGGGAGAGAGAGAGGGGGGGAGAGAGAGACAGAGGGAGAGACAGAGAGGGAGAGACGGAGAGGGAGAGTCGGAGAGACGGAGAGGGAGAGACGGGAGGGAGAGACGGGGAGGAGAGACGGAGAGGGAGAGACGGAGAGGGAGAGACGGAGAGGGAGAGACGGAGAGGGAGAGACGGGGAGGGAGAGTGAGAGACGGGGAGGGAGAGTGAGAGACGGGGAGGGAGAGGGAGAGACGGGGAGGGAGAGGGAGAGACGGGGAGGGAGAGGGAGAGATGGGGAGGGAGAGGGGGGGGTGAGAGGGGGGAGGGAGAGGGGGGAGGGAGAGGGAGAGGGGGGAGGGAGAGGGAGAGGGGGGGGAGGGAAAGGGAGATGGGCGAGGGAGAGGGGGGAGGGAGAGGGAGAGGGGGGAGGGAGAGGGAGAGGGGGGGAGGGAGAGGGAGAGGGGGGGAGGGAGAGGGAGAGGGGGAGGGGGAGGGAGAGAGGGGAGGGAGAGAGGGGGAGGGAGAGAGGGGGAGGGAGAGAGGGGGAGGGAGAGAGGGGGAGGGAGAGGGAGAGAGAGAGACAGGGTGAGGGGGCGAGAGGCGGAGGGAGGGGGATAGGGGGCGGGAGAGAGGGGGAGGGGGAGAGGGGGAGTGAGGGAGACACACACTGGTACACACACACACACACACACACTGGTACACACACACTGGTACACACACACACACACACACACACACTGGCACACACACACACACTGGTACACACACACACACACTGGTACAACACACACACACACACACTGGTACACACACACACACTTTTACACACACACACACACACCACACACACACACACACACACACACACACACACACACACACACACACACACACACACACACACACACACTGGTACACACACACACACACACACACACTGGTACACACACACACTAGTACACACACACTGGTACTGGTGTACACACACACACACACACACTGGTACACACAGGTACACACAGAGGCAGCCACGAGCAGGCGGCTCCCTGCCTCCCCCTGCACCCACCCCCGCGCCCATCTCCCGCACCAAGGGGGGGGGGGGGTAGTTGGATAGGAGCGCCGGGACGCAAAGGTACAAACTGCAGCCCCCCTCCCCCGGCGGGCAGCCACATGTTCCCGGGGCAAAATGGGGGGACACCACGCAGTCACCACTGCCCGCCCCCGCACCCATCTCCCGAACCAAGGGGACCATAGGGAAGAGAGCGCCAAGGACAGGAGGCAACGGATCAAAAACCCACCTCATATCACCCCCAGCGGGCAGGAGACACCGCGCAGAGGAGCCAGGAGCGGGCAGAGACACACCACGTGCGCTCTGCTGCAGGAAGCGGAAGCCCCGCCCCCCGGCACCCTGGTCCTGCACCCCGCCCCCAGGCACGCTTATCCTGACCCCCCCAGGCACCCTGGCCCTGCCCCCCGCCCCCAGCCCCTAGGCACCCTGGCCCTGCCCCCTGCCCCCAAGCACGCTGGCCCTGCCCCCCTCCCCCAGGCACGCTGGTCCTGCCCCCCGCCCCCAGACACGCTGGTCCTGCCCCGCCGCCCCCAGGCACGCTGGTCCTGCCCCGCCGCCCCCAGGCACGCTGGTCCTGCCCCCCGCCCCCAGGCACCCTGGCCCTGCCCCCCCCCCCCCACGGCACCCTTCCTTCCATCCATTCCCACATGCCTGGCCTTGGTGAAGGATGATGCCGGGGGGCGGGGCTTAATGCCGGGACGCAGGGGATTGGCAAACAAGATAGGAAACTGCCGGCGGGGGGGCATTAAAAAAAAATACTTACCAGCCGCGCTGCTGCAGTCTCCTCCTCCGCGCTGCCGCAGACTCGCGCACAGCGCACCACAGCTTACTCGCGCACTGCCGCCGACGCTAAAAAAAAAACGGGAACACATGGAGGAAAAACCGGTACATTTCCGGGACACACAGGAAACCGGGACAGCTCTCAAAAAACCGGGACTGTCCCGGCAAAAGGGGGACGGGTGGTCACCCTAGCCTGAACTACCTTTTGGATACCAGCGATTAGGTACTGTCCGGTTGTTTTGCAGACGTATGCTATTTAAGTTAAAGACTATTTTGTTTTGTTACCGAATTACTGCAACCCCTGATATGTGGAATAAAGAACTTTCATTACAAGAAAGTGGTTTACATTACATTACAAGAGTTAAGGTACCTGTGGATGCCCCCCCCCTCCCTCCCTCCCGTCAAATGTCCACAACAAACAGACATGAAACCCCAAAGCAAAGAATTAAAAAATACAATATAGGAGGACTTCCGGTGACGATACCGCACATGGATACATAGATGGAGAGATCCTGACCCCCTGAAGTCTAATATAACATAATAGAGGTTACTGGACCCCAAAACGCTCCTGAAATATAAGTATAAGTAATATAAGTAAATAATAGGAGAAGCATACAAGATATGGCTAATCGCTCGAAGAAACAGGCGCAGCAAAGCGTCTCTAGCTACTTCCCGTCAAGTCAGAGACCCGCAGGGAACTGTGGCCTACTCCAAGATGGAGACGCATCAAACTCGCGGGAAGGGCCTAGCGGTGCGACTGACAATGAAGGTGTGAGTAGGGAAATAAATAAGGCATATCTTGAAGACTTGTTTACCAGGATGAGACAAGGCTTCCAGGACGATCTCTCTAAAGCAGTGCATACCCTGCAAACTGACATGAATCGCCTCTCACAACGCACAGACACTATTAAAAATAAAGTGGACAATCTGGAACATGCCCAATCATCTGTAGAAGATGAAATTAACAGAATGCAGTTCGAAATACGGGCACTAAATGAACAAGCGGAAGAACAGGAGAACCGCGACCGCAGACAAAATGTTCGGATCAGATATATCCCAGAGACGGTTGACATAGACCTGCTTCGCCCATATCTGCTAGATCTGTTTAAGGATTTGGTCCCAGGCCTCACTCTCGACAAGATGGAGATGGACCGTGCCCACAGAGCTTTGGGGCCAAGGTCTGAAGATCCCAGAAGAACAAGAGATGTCATAGTTAAATTGCACCACTACCTGACAAAGGAGGCGATCCTGAAGGCCAGCAGGGAGAGGGGCACAGTGCAGTTTCAGAACACTAAACTTGAAATATACAGTGACCTCTCAAAAAAAACCATTGACAGACGGAGAGAGCTAAAGCCTTTGATTCAAAAACTAAAAGACAACAACGTAAAATATCGCTGGGGTTTTCCCTTTAAAATTGTGGTAAATAAGGGAGGCAAATTCCATACGCTCTCCTATCCTGAGGACTGCACGCGGTTCCTACGAGGCCTGGGTCTGACGCAAGCTGGAGAAGAGGATGACGCTGGAGATGCGGAGGATACAGAGCGCCAACACCAGCAGTCGAGACCACAGCGAGCATCACAAAGGATCGCCACACAGAGGGCCCCAGCAGAGGAGGAGTAGGGAATCCCTCCCACTCATCTCATCCGCATTACACATAAGAGGAGCACTTGCCTGGCCTGCTGACATGCGGAGCTCCAAGAGGATGCAGTTAACTTGTTATATATTTTCTTGTTAATGTATTTGCTTTTTAACTAGGTCCATTTTCTTGTTAATGTATTTGCCTTTTAACTAAGTCCAGATGACCACATGACTAATCACAGGGGGTCCGGGGTGTATCCGGATGTGTTCATGGGCGGAGCGTTCCGAGAGGTTCTCAAGGGGCACTATGCCCTACACCCCCTCATCCTTAGAGTGATGGGGGTACCTATGACGGGGCGTACATATCGCCCACTCATTCTCTTTTTCTTTTTCTTCCTTTCTATCACCCCCCCATTATTCCCTACCTACCTCCCCCAGCCCACACTAAACAGAGACAAAACCCAGCTGAGCCGAAAGGAAAGACAAGACATTGAGATTACACAAAGCAACTACGCTGATCACAAGAGGAGCTCTGAAGGCAAGTCTCCCCTCCATCGTGGGAAAATGGAGGGAAAGGTAAGACGCAATACACATGCCAAAACCATAAATGGCTCTTAAAACGACACTTAAATTAATATCCTTAAATGTTAGAGGGTTAAATTCAAACATCAAAAGAAAACTTGCCCTCCAAGAGTTCAAAAAAACAAAAGGCGACATACTGTTTTTACAGGAAACGCATTTCAATACTACGACCCCCCCAAACACTTTCCAGAGGGTTTACCCACAGGCGTACTATGCGTCATGCCCCACAAAAAAAAGAGGGGTAGCAGTCTTATTTAAGCATACGGTCAAATTCTTGTTAAAACAAGAGAATGCTGACCCAGAAGGGAGATACATTATTCTCCAAGGTACACTGTCGGGAGTGGATGTCACTCTTGTTAACATTTATGCCCCAAACGAAGGCCAACCCAAATTCTTAAGAGATCTATGTGACCTTATCAACCCCCAAACTCGAACTACATTGTTATTAGCAGGAGATTTAAATATGATAGCAATGCCGGAACTAGATAGAACAAACCCCTCAGGGACTCCACATACCCGTGTCACGGAAAAGAATGCCAGAGAATTTAGACAGATAATGAAGGAGTTCTCCCTGACAGACATTTGGAGGGCACAGCACCAGGGGCAGAAGGACTACTCCTATTTCTCCCCCCCACACCAAACCTACTCAAGGATTGATTATTTTCTGGGTACTAAAGACATCTTCCAGGCAACCTCCCAGTCAGACATAGGATCAATATCTTGGTCGGATCACGCCCCGGTCTCGCTGACACTCTCCCTCCCCTTCTATAGAACTAACCAATATAATTGGAAACTGAATGATTCTCTGTTAAATCAAGTAGATGTAGAAATAGAGATTAAACAAAAACTCAGAGAATACTTCACGCTGAATAAGGGCTCTGTAGAGTCACCAGCAATGTTATGGGAAGCCCATAAGGCGACAATCAGAGGGAATATCATCTCCATAGCATCACATAAGAAAAAAATAAAGCAAAAACTCTATAATGAGCTAGTGGAGAAAGTCCAACTTTTGGAGCAGAAACATAAAACTAATCCCTCGAAAAATCTATTCAAATTGCTAGATAAAACTAGATCTGAACTTAAGCAGACCCAAATGGATGAAGTGGAGAGGGCGTTACGGTGGACCAAACAAAAATATTATGATAAAGGTAATAAAGCCGACCGATTACTCGCTTCCAAATTGCGCGGTATGAGAGCTAAATCCCAAATAACAGCTATTTTGACAAAATCAGGTACGAAGACACATTGTGAGACGCAAATAGCGAACGAATTTTCGGACTATTATAATAAACTATATAACCTAAATTTTCCCAAAAATAAATCATCAGATGCAGAGGCTATTTATACATACTTGGAGGCGTGTAAACTTCCGACACTTTCGGAAAATAACCTCTCAGACCTAAATAAGGAAATCTCTCTAGAAGAATTGATAGATGCAATTGCCCAATTAAAACCCAACAAAACGCCGGGCCCAGATGGATTCTCCAATCAATACTACAAAAAATTTAAGGCGGTCCTGGCCCCGTATCTACTCGATATGTTTAATGCGTTTCTGGAAGGAACAGTCATCCCACCATCTATGTCTAAAGCTAATTTAGCAATCATACCAAAGGAGGGGAGAGACCCACTACAGTGTGGTAACTATCGTCCCATAGCCCTCCTTAATTCGGATGTAAAACTGTTCAGCAAAATTCTGGCAAATAGATTGACCACCATACTCCCAAGCCTGATACATATAGATCAAGTCGGGTTTATTTCCGGCAGACAGGCCTCAGACAATACTAGAAAAATTATAGATATAATCGACCATGTACATCTCTCATCCACAAAGGCCATCCTGTTGAGCTTGGATGCGGAAAAAGCATTCGACAGGATTAGGTGGGATTTCCTAGACCAAACCCTACTTAAATATGGATTTCAGGGCCCATATCTAGAAGGTGTAAGAGCCCTATACAGATCTCCCACGGCTATAGTGAAACTTCCAGGAGGAGACTCAAACCCTATAAACATAAAGAATGGTACTCGACAGGGATGTCCTTTGTCTCCGCTTCTGTTTGCTCTCTCTATTGAACCCTTGGCAGCAACAATTAGAGACGAAAAAAACATAAATGGAATTGTAATAGGAGAGACAAACTACAAAATATCCCTATTTGCCGACGACATTATCCTAACTCTCGCCAACCCCTTGATTTCACTCCCGAATTTACATTCACAACTAGATAAATTTAGCAAAATATCGGGATATAAAATCAACATGGATAAGTCGGAAGCATTGAACCTAACCCTATCGGATTCTGAAATCAAATTATTACACGCAAATTTTAAATATAAGTGGAACTCCACAAAGATCAAATACTTAGGAATCCAAATAACAAGGGAGTATAATACACTATACAAACATAACTATCCACCATTATTTGAGAGGCTAAAAAATGACCTCCAGAGCTGGAACGAATACCAGATATCTTGGTTAGGAAGAATAGCCACAATCAAAATGAATATCCTACCAAGACTCCTGTATTATTTCCAGACTCTTCCTATAGATATTCCAATGCCGGAGCTTAAAAACATACAAAACAGAATTTTCCAATTTATCTGGCAAAATAAAAGACCCAGGGTAGCTAGATCTATTATGCTAGCCCCAAAAGATTGCGGAGGCTTGGCAGTCCCGGATATCATTAAATACTATTTGGCGGCCCAACTCAAACAAGCAATAATTTGGAACAATGATCCAGCCACGTGTTGCTGGGTGGGACTTGAGTCTACTTATACAAGACCTCTCTCTCTCCCGGCTGCTATGTGGACCGAGAGGGGAGGAGAGACCTTCTTGGAAACATTAAAACTGGGAGCAATGAAATGTACATGGCGGATATGGTCTAGAAATAAAAATAAATATGGTCTGACAGCCAGTCCAACACTACTAACCCCTATATTCTATAACCCTGAATTCTCCCCAGGCTGGCTTCCACAGAGACTCAATAAATTTAAGACGTTAAAGTTGATGGTAGCTGACGACTTTGTAGATAACGGTATAATTCTACCACTCCAAGCGCTGGAGAAGAAACACAAAATCATAAATATACCAGTGTTTGGTTACCTCCAAATTAAGCATTACCTGCAATCAGTCTCTAAAGATTCGGCATTCAAAGATTTAACAAATTTTGAAAGACTGTGTAGGAAAGGATATTACTGTAAAGGACTGATTTCGGAGATATATCTGGGTCTGGCGCGATTAACGGGTTGTTCCCAACATAGCTATATGATCAAATGGGCAGAAGATTTGAATACAGAGATCGATAGAGAAGACTGGGAGGACATTTGGGAGGTAGCTGCAAAAACGTCAATCTGTACCACTATCAAAGAGAATATTTATAAAATTCTATTTCATTGGTACCTAACTCCGAGTAGGCTGGCTAAGATCTTCCCCGGGTTCCCGGATTTGTGCTGGAGGGGATGCGGGCAAAAAGGAGATATGGTTCATATTTGGTGGAGTTGCCCAAAAATTCAGGTATTCTGGGTCATGATACAAAGATTGATCAGAGAGTACTTGGGGGTGGAGGTTGAGGTGGAACCGCTGACCATGGTGCTGGCCAAACCAATAGATGAATTAGGAACGGCAGAAAGTAAGATGATCACTCATGTACTGACAGCTGCCCGCTGTGCTATTGCGGCTGCCTGGAAAAAGGTGAATGCGCCTTCTAGGCAGACTGTCTTACGGAGACTAAGGGAAATAAAGATGATGGAGCTCCTCACAGCACAGTTGAACCAGAAAACTGACAAATTTCACAAAATTTGGGAAATATGGCCAGGAAACTAGGGAAATATATATAAATATATATCATTTATATAAATAAATACAGAAATACCAGACAAATGGGCTCGTCCTACCCCCCCCCCTTCCACCCCTCCCACCCTTCTTTTTCTTCTTTTCTACGTTCTTCTCTATCCTTTGTTAAGCTCATGAGAGACGCGTGTTATATCAATTATTTTATTTCAGATGACAAACTGTTAATGCTCTTTGTTGTATGGACAATATATTTGTTATGTCTCTCTAAAACAATAAAAAATAAATTGAAAAAAAAAAAAAAAAAAAAAAAAACAAGAAAGTGGTGTGTGACCACTCCTTCCTGACCACATCTACAGTGCCGCTCTGTTACAGTGCCCATGCACAAGCATGAGCATGGCCGTGCAGATTTACATTCAGTGAAGTAAACGCGCCAAGCGTGCTCAGCGGCAGCGAGGACCCAGCCTTACCCAGCAGCATCCAAGCAGGAAGCTGCCCAGCCATACTCTCTCCTCTCTCAGCCGCGGCCTCACAACCCGGCAGGTCACTATGTCCAGAGAGGTAATACCGAACACATACATGTCCAATATTACCTCTCATTTTTTACTGGACAGTATCCAAATACATCCTGACCACCTGGTAACCCTAGTATCTACTGATGCACACTTAGTACCATTTATGATTCAGACTCACTGTCCCTGACAATGAATGTTATAATAATTTATTGATCTTCAACAGTTCAACGCCAAACCTCCTACGCTTTCAGAAACTCAAGCGAAACAAACAGCATAATAAGAGAAAATACTTTATCTTTTTTTATATTGTCTTCTCAGCTTCTGCTATAATGGGAGACCAAGCAGGGATTCAATTTGAAAGGTGACCATACTCAGACATGCTTAAAGGAATGAATTCTGCACAGTGTGGGAGCAACAGTGGAGATGCACAGGTTTATTCCAATTTAACTCCAGAAACGTCTGTGTTACTATACGTTGTAACATTTAGGCAACTAAAATAAAGGAACACGAAGATCTTCCTCCAGACAGGCTTGGTTTGGATAGCAGAAAGCTAATTAAAGTGAGGTTTCCAAGGTTAAAAAGATATGTCCATTACAGTATAACAATTGCTATGAACACACAAGTCTTTCACTAATGTCTCTTTTGCCCGAGGTTTTCTTTGGATAACTGTTAATACATTTTCGGATTATATTCTTTGGCTCCTTATTTTTTGTGAGTGAGTATAATATTGAGACAAATAATTAAACCAAACTACTGTAGTACCAATGCAATTGTAGTCATATGACTATGTATGACTATGTTTACCTCTTTATCTTCTATTCCTGGGGTCTGCAACCTTTCAAGGAAGAAGAGCCTTTTTTTGTTTTTTTTCTTTGACCAAAGTATTTCAAGAGCCGCAACACATGCATGAATATGAATACACCCCCACAAACACATACATGATACATATGTAGCCCTGGTAAGAAATTGGGCTATAGTTCTTTCCTCCTTCTGGTAAGGGCAGGCTGCCAGAAGTTATCATGGGTTTCCCCGACTTCAAGCACTGCTCTGAGTGGTGGAGGTAGGTCACCTGACCCTGTGTCTAAGGCAAGAGACACAGGGGAGGGGCCTGCTGAAATCATAAAGAATAGTGCACGTCCTATTTAGTGTGAGTCTGTTCAGAGAAGTCCACGTCTTCAATGTGAGTTTAGAGGGTGACACTGGCTGGTCCAGTGTGCCTGTGTTAGTGTACAGTTGGAGAAGGAGAAGCCAGTAGCCTCTGAGTAGAGCTGCTGGAATTATAGCAGTGAGGTGGACCAATGCCTCTCACCCTGTTTAGGGGGTGAGGGAAGAGCTAGCCCCACCCTGGGTGCCCTTGGCCTGGGGTGGTGGCAGGGGAAGATACCATCCTGAAGGAGAGCAGTCTGTGTGGAGTATACAACCTGTACCTGACTGGTGATCTTGCTGCTGTGTGAATAAAGAGCTGCTGCTATTTAAAGAGACATTTGTGTGAGACTGGAATCTCTCATCCCTGTGTGGGAATACTCTCTGTAAGGATTCCACCCCACATTCCTGGGGCTTACTAGAGATGGAGGCGCTGCACCACTAGAAGAGAACGAAGGCATCCACCCCAGAAACCTGTTCCTGACATCCCCCATACCATCGCGGGAGACTCAGGCACTCCTGTTGCCAGCAGGTATGCACCACATTCAGACATGTAGCCAGACCCTAGTACAGTGTAGGGGGCCAATCTGCGATTGCCCCGGGGTCCATGGGCAACACATAGACATACTGTATAAACACACGGTCAACTCTCTCTCACTCTCACTCTCCCCCTTCTCTCACTCAATCTCCTGCACCGCCCTCAATTCTTTCATCCCCTCCTTCTCTCTCACACAATCTACTTTCCACGCTCAATTTTCCCACCCTCCCTACTCTCAATTCTCCCGCCCCTCCTCTCTCACCCCCCCTCCACCCCCACACACAATGGAAGAATTTTACCTCGGGGTGCAGTGAGAGGCCTGCTCTGGTCCTGCGTCGCTGGAGGGGCGGACACTTCACCGGCAAGGTAGACAGACAGGGGAGGGAGTGATTGGCAGCAGAGTGAGGGCCCAGCCCCAGCAGCTGGTGAGCTCAACGTCCAGCGTCAGACTGGTTTACGGGAAGAGTAGGTACAGATACAAAGAGTAATGAGGGCCCTGCCTGGAGAGTTTACAATCCAAAAGGGTTGCCTCCAGGGCCACCAACAGGGGGGGACAAAGGGCACTGGTGTCCCGGGCCCCATGAGTCAGGGGGGCCCGGCCGGGCGCCAGTTATTTAAATAAAATAATAATAATTTTGGAAAAAAAAAAGATGGCGGCCCGCCAAGCGTTCCGCGCGCTTGTAGCACATTGACCCCTGAGAGCAGAGCACACCTCCTTACCACGTGCCCTGCGTGGGACTCGGGCTTCAGGCCGCAGCAGTGTGTGCGAGGTGGAAGCCACAGGCAGCAGAGATCGCACAGGAAGGGGCTGTCTGTGCTGGAGCAGGAGGAGGTGAGGGGGGAGAGGGGGCTCTACAAGAGTGGGTGAGGGGGGAGGAAGGGGCTCTACAAGAGTGGGTGAGAGGGGAGGAAGGGGCCCTGGAAGCCACAGGCAGCAGAGATCTCGACATGAAGAGGCTGTCTGTGCTGGAGCAGGAGGAGGTGAGGGGGGAGAGGGGCACTACAAGAGTTGGTGAGAGGGGAAGAAGGGACCCTACAGGAGTTGGTGAGGGGGGAGAGGGGTCCTACAGGAGTTGGTGAGGGGGGAGAGGGGTCCTACATGAGTTGGTGAGGGGAGAAAGGGGTCCTACAGGAGTTGGTCAGGGGGGAGAGGGGCCCTACAGGAGTTGGTGAGGGGGGAGAAGGGTCCTACAGGAGTTGGTGAGGGGGCAGAGGGGCCCTACAAGAGTTGGTGAGAGGGGAGAGGGGCCCTACAGGAGTTGGTGAGGGGGGGAGGGGCCCTACAAGAGTTGGTGAGGGGAGAAAGGGGTCCCACAGGAGTTGGTCAGGGGGGAGAGGGGCCCTACAAGAGTTGGTAAGGGGGGAGAGGGGCCCTACAGGAGTTGGTGAGGGGGGAGAGGGGCCCTGGAAGCCACAGGCAGCAGAGATCGCGACAGGAAGAGGCTGTCTGTGCTGGAGCAGGAGCATGAGGAGGTGAGGGGGGAGAGTGGCCCTACAAGAGTTTGTGAGGGGGGAGAGGGGCCCTACAAGTGTCGGTGAGGAGGGAGGAAGGGACCATAGAGGAGTTGGTGAGGGGGGAGAGGGGCCCTACAGGAGTTGGTGAGGGGGAGAGGGGTCCAACAGAAGTTGGTCAGGGGAGAGAGGGGCCCTACAGGAGTTGGTGAGGGGGAGAGGGTCCTAGTTGGTCAGGGGGGAGAGGGGCCCTACAAGAGTTGTAAGGGGGGAGGAAGGGACCCTGAAAGAGTTGGTGAGGGGGGAGGAAGGGACCCTACAGGAGTTGGTGAGGGGGGAGAGGGGCCCTACAGGAGTTGGTGTGGGGGAGAGAGGCCCTACAAGAGTTGGTGAGGGGGGAGGAAGGGACCCTACAGGAGTTGGTGAGTTGGTGAGAGGAAGAGAGGCCTTACAGGAGTTGGTGAGTTGGTGAGAGGAAGAGAGGCCTTACAGGAGTTGGTGAGGGGGGAGAGGGACCTTACATGAGGAGGTGAGGGGAGGAAATTGGAAATTAAGGGTACAAAGCAAAGGGACTAGGAGAGGAGAAGGGAGTTGGGTGGGGAAAGAGGGAAGGAGACAGGAGGGGGCGACGACACATTTATTATTATTATGGAGTGGGGAACTGGTTCTTATTATTACAAATGACCCGTAGTATTTATATCACCATTACTATTATTACTATGTAACTATGTATTAGTACCTGATTTATACAAGTATATTAAATATATAATATTATTGCTATTTGTAGTATTATCCGTGACTATTATTAGTGTTAGTATTATTACTTACATTCACATAGATTAGGGCGGTCTAGTTCACAGTATATTGCCAGCCCTGATAATATTTATACACTGTATACACTGTATTTATACTGTCCACGGACAGAGGAACTCATACAAATAAAGCTTTTATTTCATTAGTATTTTTATATGTACTTGGGTGCTTGGGGGTATTTTTATATGTATTGGGGAGGGTTGTTTTTTTATATGTATTGTTTTTTTTTTTTTAATGGATTGGGACTTTTTTTATATGTATTTGGGTGGGTTTTATATGTATTGTTTTTTTTAATGTGTATTGTGTGTATTTATATATGTATGTGTATTTATATATGTATGTATGGGGCGTTATAGGTATTGTTTTTTTGTAATATTTATTGGGTAGGGGTTTTTTTTGTATGCATTTGGGGGGGTGGGGGAGGTTGTATATATTTGGGGGTGTGGGGATTTTTTTGTATGTATTTGGGGGTGGGAAGTTTTTTGGTATATCTTGTGGGGGAATTGTGTGAGGGGGGAGAGAATGAGTGAGCGTGGGGTAATTCACTTGATGGAGGGAGAGAGGGGCTGAGTGAGGAAAAGAGGTGAGTAAGAGTGAGACACAGGGGAGAGCAATACATGCAAGGCGGGAGAGTGAGACGCAGGGGAGAGAAATACATGCGAGGCGGGAGAGTGAGACGCAGGGGAGAGAAATACATGCGAGGCGGGAGAGTGAGACGCAGGGGAGAGAAATAAATGCGAGGCGGGAGAGTGAGACGCAGGGGAGAGAAATACATGCGAGGCGGGAGAGTGAGACGCAGGGGAGAGAAATACATGCGAGGCGGGAGAGTGAGACGCAGGGGAGAGAAATACATGCGAGGCGGGAAAGTGCGACGCAGGGGAGAGAAATACATGCGAGGCGGGAGAGTGAGACGCAGGGGAGAGAAATACATGCGAGGCGGGAGAGTGAGACGCAGGGGAGAGAAATACATGCGAGGCGGGAGAGCGAGACACAGGGGAGAGCAATACATGCGAGGCGGGAAAGTGCGACGCAGGGGAGAGAAATACATGCGAGGCGGGAAAGTGAGACGCAGGGGAGAGAAATACATGCGAGGCGGGAAAGTGAGACGCAGGGGAGAGAAATACATGCGAGGCGGGAGAGTGGGACGCAGGGGAGAGAAATACATGCGAGGCGGGAGAGTGAGACGCAGGGGAGAGAAATACATGCGAGGCGGGAAAGTGCGACGCAGGGGAGAGAAATACATGCGAGGCGGGAGAGCGAGATGCAGGGGAGAGAAATACATGCGAGGCGGGAGAGTGAGACGCAGGGGAGAGAAATACATGCGAGGCGGGAGAGTGAGACGCAGGGGAGAGAAATACATGCGAGGCGGGAGAGTGAGACGCAGGGGAGAGAAATATATGCGAGGCGGGAGAGTGAGACGCAGGGGAGAGAAATACATGCGAGGCGGGAGAGAGACGCAGGGGAGAGAAATACATGCGAGGCGGGAGAGCGAGACACAGGGGAGAGAAATACATGCGAGGCGGGAGAGTGAGACGCAGGGCAGAGAAATACATGCGAGGCGGGAGAGTGAGACGCAGGGGAGAGCAATACATGCGAGGCGGGAAAGTGCGACGCAGGGGAGAGAAATACATGCGAGGCGGGAGAGTGAGACGCAGGGGAGAGAAATACATGCGAGGCGGGAAAGTGAGACGCAGGGGAGAGAAATACATGCGAGGCGGGAAAGTGCGACGCAGGGGAGAGAAATACATGCGAGGCGGGAGAGTGAGATGCAGGGGAGAGAAATACATGCGAGGCGGGAGAGTGAGAAGCGGGGGAGAGAAATACATGCGAGGCGGGAGAGTGAGACGCGGGGGAGAGAAATACATGCGAGGCGGGAGAGTGAGACGCAGGGGAGAGAAATACATGCGAGGCGGGAGAGTGAGACGCAGGGGAGAGAAATACATGCGAGGCGGGAGAGTGAGAAGCGGGGGAGAGAAATACATGCGAGGCGGGAGAGTGAGACGCGGGGGAGAGAAATACATGCGAGGCGGGAGAGTGAGACGCAGGGGAGAGAAATACATGCGAGGCGGGAGAGTGAGACGCAGGGGAGAGAAATACATGCGAGGCGGGAGAGTGAGACGCGGGGGAGAGAAATACATGCGAGGTGGGAGAGGGCATGAGACGGAAGGGAGAGAAATACATAGGAAGAGGGGGGGGATGAGAGGGGGCTCGTGAGGTGTGAAATGGGGGGGGCAGCGGGCAATACCGCCGACACGGGGGGGGGAGCCTGCTAAAAATGTTTGTCCCGGGCCCCACGATTTCTGTTGGCGTTCCTGGTTGCCTCTCTCTAAAATGTAAATCAAACGCTGACACCAGCAGGCTTTAAAAGGAATAAATTAGCTCTATGGTCAATTTTACTACACAACTGAGCGTTAACCTGAGCCAGCCATGTCAAACATGTATCTGAGACCTAATTAGGGGAACATACCCTCCAATATCAGGACCCGACAGAAAAAAAGGTCTTTGTAGCTAAAAGTGTCCTGCCTTTGCACTTTTTTCAATCATACAATGTGTATTTCTGCTTTGTGGTGTAAATTCACTATTGGAAACCTGCACATCTCTTTATATATACATTAGTCACATTTACCCAACATAGGTTGTCACCTTGATTAAAATATGTGTTTCTGTTAACAGTGCTTGTAATGCAAGAACATTTGTTAGAATAGAAATAAGTTAGAATACAATCAAAGCGGTGCGGCAATACTACACTGTAATAATGGTAAGATAAACTGTTACTAAACACACATGTATTCACCACTCGCTCAATCTGAGACATTATGCATTAAACAGCATGTTACAGGCATACCCCGCTTTAAGGACACTCACTTTAAGTACACTCGCGAGTAAGGACATGTCACCCAATAGGCACACAGCAGCTCGCGCATGCGCCTGTCAGCACGTCCTGAACAACAATACCAGCTCCCTACCTGTACCGAAGCTGTGCGCAAGCGGGGAGACTATAGAGCCTGTGACATATGCGTTATTTACATCAGTTATGCACGTATATGACAATTGCAGTGGAAAGAAGGTAGTGCTTCACTTTAAGTACATTTTCACTTTACATACATGCTCCGGTCCCATTGCGTACGTTAATGCGGAGTATGCCTGTATATCACAGAAGTATCAGTGACCTACATTTGCATGACACATTTAAGATCAAAACACTTACTGTATTATTCAAATCAAACACATTTTAATTTACAAAGTACAAAAACGGTAAGATCAATTTACTGCTTATACAGGGCAACTAAATTAGTTATGATGATACTGTAATTTTTGTATTTAAAAAAAAAAATGTTTAAACAACATGTCAAATTCATGTAATTAAGAAAAAACACCTTAGCAGCAGAACAGGCAGATGCTCTCTAACCTGTTACACGGCAATAAAAATCAAATCTAATTCTTCCAAGCTCAACCGCAACTCCTGAATAGAAATGTTTGTACCTTCGGAGCTGTTTACACTGTCTGCACAGAGCTTCAATGAATACATATTGTATGCCTAACACAAGCACATGCTCTCCTCTGTCGCATTGCATGATGTTAGAGCTACACAGGGCAGCAATATATCAGGTTTTATGATGAGGTTATGTCAGCGAAGAAGATTTTGGAGCTAGTAAGCTGGGCCTTATTATATATCATCCGAAGCGGCCATTCAAGCGAAAATTCCCATTAAAGTCAATAGAGATTTTCGGTCAAAAACTACCCGAACTGCCACTTCAGCCTATGCAGAATCCCGCCAAATGGCTTTAAAAGATAAAACAGTGATTGGTCTGGATGCACAGAAAGCCAGTGTTATAGATCTTATTGAGTAGCTACACAACATCAAATAAGAATATTTTGGTATGGTAGGCTTTGTAACATACATTTCCAAGCAACGCCTGATCTATGTTCCCATGGGGCTCTATATTTTGTAGATAAGTAAAACAGGAGAAGTTGAATTTCTAGACAAGATTTATTGTGACCAGGGTAAATTCATAAACTTTTATTTGACCTTGTCCAGAATGTTGCATTCTCTGAAGCAGAAAATCGCCTAGAGATCTATTTATTACAATAATTGTACTTATTGAAAAGAAACTGCAGGGTCTTATCCCGATGTTAAAATTATTCTTAGAGGGATTAATTAAGCAAACAAACATATCACTTCTGAGCACATTCACGCGTCTGTGGACTGTGACCCTGCTTTCCCTCATTATCTCCTAGCATATAGTGCTTCCACTGCAGCTAGGGATTCTGGGAAATGATATGCAAATGAGCACACCTTTAGCTTCAAATCCACTTTAACATGGAACCCTATAAGCTTATGCCTGCTGCATTACACAGCTTTTCAGCCCAGCCTGAGTTAAAGAAGTGAATAAGTGCATAGGAATTCATTAAGAAATCCAAATGATACAAACACAGGAAACCATTTTGCAATAGCTATTAGATTTACACCCAGTTACAAATGTGTGTGTATTTGTTAGAATGAGGGTCTGATAGAGGTAAAAAATATATTTCTGCCAGTACAATCTCTGTGGTGGTGCATTTGTACAAAATCTAATTATTGTTTTGTGACGTGCGACAGAATTATCCGGTGCATGGTTTGGGCACCGTTCTGCCACTGAAATTCACCTTTGCCATGCTTATAATCGCCCGTTGCTAAAAAGTTATTAATTTTTCACTAAATTTAGTGAATCAGACAATTTCATGAAAACATTTGCAAAATAGCACATTTTGCCATTTCAGTTTAAATTGCCAAGCATTAGTTGGTCACGTAGCCCTGAATAAACTACCATTTACTGCCATCTTTGGAAAATTATGCTGGGAATGTTGTTAAAACTGTGTCAATGCAAACATACATTAAATGTAGCAAAAAATGCTAAATGTAGCCCTTTTTCTGCCCTTATGATTACCTTATAAGTCACGTAATACTCATTTTCTTAGGGGAGATTGCATTTGTGGTGAACGCGATTGAAACAAAAGAGGAAGGAAGTCTGTCAGTATTTATTGTGGCCAGAGGCAGCAAACACAACACAAATCACCGATCAGAGATATACTCCCTCAAAATAGGGGATATAGGAGGAAACCGAGTAGTCCTAGGTGCCCGTCGCCACAGAAAGGGCTTACCCAGCGCAGATTGCACTCCTGTGGGGTCTGGAGTCGCCAGGCACTGCTGGATGCAAGTTCCAGGCTAGAACAGAATGCAGCCTCGTTTTCAGGTGTCCCCGGCACAACCTCAGAGCTCCCTATTTAGTCCGCCAACACGCTAGTCCTTGAATGAGAAGTGGAGCTCAGATCGGCTGCCTTTTCATAGTTTCCCCGTCTCTATAAGGCTAGGTCCCCAGTGCAGCCGGCGACGCGCGCGGCCATACGCGCGCCAATCACCAGCCCCTAACCTCTAGGGTGACTATTCGTCCCGGTTTTGCCGGGACAGTCCCGTTTTTTTGTGTCCTGTCCCGGTTTTAAGTCCGTCCCGGTTTTGTCCCGGTTTTTGTCCCTGGTCCCAGTATTGCGGGGCAGCGGCGATGAGGAGAATTCGGCGGCCGGTAAGTATTTTCTATGTACAATGTGTGTGTGAATGCTGCTGGGGGGACTGAATGAAGAATGCCGGGGGCGGGACTTAGAATGCCGGCCGGCCCGCATGGGATTGGATGAATGATGATGCTGGGGGCGGGACTTAGAATGCCGGCCGGCCCGCAGGGGATTGGTCGCAGGCATGTCAGAGGAAGCTGGGGGCGGGGCTTCCGCTTTGTGCAGAGCACACGTGACTGTGACTACCCTCCCGCTCCTGGCTCCTCTGTGCGCGGTGAGTGTCCCCCTTCTGTCCCGGGTCCCAGCCAAGGGGGGGTAATAGGAGGTGGTAGCGGTGGTGCGCCTGCCTTTGCCCCCCGGCGCTCGCACCTTTGCCCCCCGGCGCTCTCACCTTTGCCCCCCGGCGCTCTCACCTTTGCCCCCCGGCGCTCGCACCTTTGCCCCCCGGCGCTCGCACCGTTGCCCCCCGGCGCTCGTACCTTTGCCCCCCGGCGCTCCCACCTTTGCCCCCTGGCGCTCCCACCTTTGCCCCCCGGGAGATGGGCTCGGGGGCGGGCACTGGTGGCTGCGCGGTCGCGGGCGGTGCAGGGGCTGGTGGGCGGTGCAGGGGGAGGCGGGGTGTATCTGTGCGTGTGTATCTGTGTGTGTGTGTGTGTGTATCAGTGGGTGTGTGTGTGTGTGTGTGTGTGTGTGTGTGTGTGTGTGTGTGTATCAGTGGGTGTGTGTGTGTATCAGTGGGTGTGTGTGTGTATCAGTGGGTGTGTGTGTATCAGTGTGTGTGTGTGTGTGTGTCAGTGTGTGTGTGTGTGTGTGTGTGTGTGTATCAGTGGGTGTGTGTGTATCAGTGGGTGTGTGTGTGTATCATTGGGTGTGTGTGTATCAGTGTGTGTCAGTGGGTGTGTGTGTGTCAGTGGGTGGGTGTGGGTATCAGTGGGTGTGGGTATCAGTGGGTGTGGGTATCAGTGGGTGTGTGTGGGTGTGTGTGTGTGTGTATCAGTGGGTGGGTGTGGGTATCAGTGGGTGTTTGTGTGTATCAGTGGGTGTGTGTGTATCAGTGGGTGGGTGTGGGTATCAGTGGGTGTGGGTATCAGTAGGTGTGGGTATCAGTGGGTGTGGGTATCAGTGGGTGTGTGTGTGTGTGTGTCAGTGGGTGTGTGGGTGTGTGGGTGTGTGTGTCAGTGTGTGTGTGTGTGTATCAGTGGGTATCAGTGGGTGTGTGTATCAGTGGGTGCGTGTCTCCCTCACCCTCCCTGTCTCCCTCTATCTCCCTCCCTGTCTCCCTCTCTCTCCCTCCCTGTCTCCCTCCATGTCTCCGTCTCTCTCCCTCCCTGTCTCCGTCTCCCTCCCTCCCTGTCTCCCTCCCTGTCTTCCTCTCTCTCTCCCTCCCTCCCTGTCTCCCTCTCTCTCCCTCCCTGTCTCCCTCCCTCTCCCTCCCTGTCCCTCCCCCTCCCTCCCTCTCTCTCTCTCTCCCTGTCTCTCTCTCTCTCTCCCTGTCTGTCTCTCCCTGTCTCCCTCCCTCTGCCTCCCTGTCTCCCTCCCTCTCCCTCCCCCTCCCTGTCTCTCTCTCTCTCCCTGTCTCTCTCTCTCTCCCTGTCTGTCTCTCTCTCTCCCTGTCTCCTTCTCTCCCTCCCTGTCTCCCTCTCTCTCCCTCCCTGTCTCCCTCCCTGTCTCCTTCTCTCCCTCCCTGTCTCCCTCCCTCTCTCCCTCCCTCTCCCTCCCTGTCTCCCTCCCTCTCCCTCCCTGTCTCCCTCCCTCTCCCTCCCTGTCTCCCTCCCTCTGCCTCCCTGTCTCCCTCCCTCTCCCTCCCTCTGCCTCCCTGTCTCCCTCCCTCTCCCTCCCTCTCCCTCCCCCTCCCTCCCTCTCTCTCCCTGTCTCTCTCTCTCTCTCCCTGTCTGTCTCTCTCTCTCCCTGTCTCCTTCTCTCCCTCCCTGTCTCCCTCTCTCTCCCTCCCTGTCTCCCTCCCTGTCTCCTTCTCTCCCTCCCTGTCTCCCTCTCTCTCCCTCCCTGTCTCCCTCCCTATCTCCCTCTCTCTCCCTCCCTGTCTCCCTCGCTCTCCGTCCCTGTCCCCCTCACCCTCTATGTCTTATCTTAACTGCCGTATACCTACACCGAAGTAACCTACCCTGCTTTCTTCCAGATCTGACTCAAGTTTCACGCGGGAGACATCGGAAGACAGGTAGGGAACACCTCCCCTCCAGTATAGTACCTTGAGGGACTGCGGATCAGGTAAGATCCCAGGCGGGATTGCTGCTTTAGAAATTGTGAAGAGGGGGCATCCTGACACTGGTTAATGGGTTCAGAATCATTCACATCTGGTTTTTTGTTGTTGTTCGATTAGTGAAGTCATCCGACGCACACACGCACGTAACAAGGACTAATGGTAGTAAAGTATACGTGTACTACAATAAATAAACTGTTATGTAAAAAAAAAATGTGTCCCGGTTTTTCATTTTCAAAATCTGGTCACCCTACTTACCTCCTCCCAATCAGAGAGGCGGTTTGATCCTGCCCTGCCCCTCCCATCACCGTCCACTTTGAATCCTCCTCTTCAGCTTCTTTGCCCGGTGATCTCTCTGATGCAGTGGCTTTTCATTTCTGGGGCGGGGGGTGGAGTAGAGCGAGAGGTGGGGGAGAGAAAAGTCTGCACAAGTGGTTAAAAAAAATAAAGTCTGATGTCCCAGCCGCATTGCCAATATTTTTGGTGAATCCTGGCTGAGCTCCATCTGTGTTTGTTTACACAGAAGCCCCTGTCGGTGAGATCAGTCAGCGAGTCGGCATTACACAGACGCTTTCCAGATCTATGTTTTGTCTGTGTGTGTGTGAATATATATCTGAAAAACTGCAGGACACAGATGAGTTTTAAAACTTTATTCTTCCTTATAAAATTAAATAAATACAAAATTAAAGATTGACAATATACAATTCATTTGCATGGACTTTATTTACTCTTTTTAAACATAAAAGCTGTCATGGCCCCGCCCCCGCCATGGACACGCCCACTCACTCCATTTTGGCCACGCTCCCCATGGCTGAGAACTTTGCCTGCAGACCGCAGATCGTGGTCTAGCGCTGTGTACGTGACGCCAGGCGCGCGCGCAGCAGCCTCCAGCAGGGACTTAGACAGCATGGAGAACAGGGCCATGACCAACCACAGAGCAAATGCTGTTTGTTAGACCAATCATAGCGCATGGGCTCGCCTGTGTCAGCCAATCCAGGCTGGGGGTGTGACGGGAGACTGAGGCAAGGCGAGCAGGAATTACAAACCGGCCAATAAGAACAGTACCTACCAGGCTCATACTAAGCCCGTGTTCTCAGTGCCGGCTTGGTATCTCCTGCTGACATAGGCACATTACTGTCTGGGGCAGATAATGTCTTTGCATATAGAACCAACGTCTCCCAGATAAGAGGATCGCCCACGCCAGAGCCCCTTTGTCCTCATCCCCTTAGTGGACCCGGCTAAACCCGGATTCCTGGGCGTGTAGCATGGGTACATGTATTACCAGCCATGCACGCCAAAGGAACCAAGACACACATTTTTACAGTTCAACACTGCATTTAACATAAAATAAATGTTTACACATATATTCATATTAGTTAACATACAGGTTATTTGGCCCAAAGAGCCACAAAGGGATGAATGCACAGGGAAATCCTGTACATCCATCAAGATGGATAGGGACAATGGTTGGGCTTAACCTTTAATATAAGAGCGACATTGTCCCTTCCGTCACACACACCACTTCCATGGTTGAGACTGGAAGTCCAGTGGTACTGGAGTGATGCTGGACTTTCAGCACCATAAACGTAAAAGAAAATTGCAAAACATTTTGTGAACAAAGTTTGAAGACATTTGCATTATTCTAACTGTTGCCAAAAGAGGAACCAGCCAAAAGAAAACTAGTTACCCAACCCTTGCTCACCTGGCCAATAATTCTGCAGACTCAGTTAGCAGCTGAACAATGGAATATTAAAGCATGAGAAGATCTCAACATGGCTTTAATTCGCTTTCATGTTTTTCCATTTATACACAAATAGAAATCAAACCACACACTCACTGCTTTTTGAGATTATGCCCCCAAAAATTGTAATTTTCAGAAATATTGCATGTAAATATAGTAATTGTAGCATATTAGTCTTTCAGAAAATTAACCGGCACATACACGTTTGCCTCCAATTAAGGACAACAGCAAGAGAGCAAAGGTGCACAGAATGCAAAAATGGCAACTCCAGGATGATAGAAAAAACAAAAAGACAGGGCGCACAACGCACATAGTGAAGCACAGTCAAAAGATAATTTTACTTAAATATTAAAGGTTCTGCGTACATCAATGTAATGAAAATCAAGCAGTGGGTTAGTGGGGTTACCACACGGAAGAAATGATCACAGCTCTCCACTGGAACGGACGCGAGACACTGGATACCAGCAGACGACATCCAAGGCAGCTGCTTCCGTGAGACCTTCAGTCAGGGTAACCAGATGTTGGGGACCGGTGAAGGGTCCCGTGTAGAAGTCCCGTTATGAGGCTCAGAAGCCTCCGTCAGTCTTACAGCAATGCAGCTCCAACAGCACGCCGCTCAGACCCGTGGTGCGCCTTCTGATGACGTCACGACACTCTCCTTCTCACATGGAGCGGGGGAGAGTGCGCATCGGCGAACAACACACAAGGCAGAGAGGGCAGCAATGGTAATCACCCGTAGCAACAGGCAGTGAGGCAGGGGACCGGGAGGCACAAGCCAAGAATGTACTCGGCTAACAGTAAGGGTCAGATAGATGAACAATCCAACATTCCAACGCCTTTCGTAACACACGGTTACTTCATCAGGGAGAACAAAAAGCTGAGGGGGTACACATGATTAAATACCCAGCAGCCTCCAATCAATGATTAGAGTATCAAGTTACAACACACGGCATTAGGTAACACATGAATATTCATTAATGAACCACAAGCAAAGTGTGCAGTTAAAGAAACAGAACATCATAAAACTTACACAATAAAAATACATAGTAAAAAATACATAATACATATGGGAAAAGTAGCTGAAAGAAAGAAAGCCACAATTGGAAAAAAGCAGGTGTAGTTATAACACATTCAAAGGGGGTCTCAAATAGTTAAATAAAGATCAATATAGGGACCAGATGTCTATATCTTTGTTTAACCCCATAGGGCTCAAAGAGCCTAATTTGTAGATCTATAGAGTTTCTTGATAGGAGAGGTTTTTGATTCTGTCACCTCCCCTCCTATCTTTAGGGACTACTTTAATGCCTTTGAACATTAATTTGGAGGGATCTTTATTATGATAAATTGCAAAATGGCGTGATAAGCTATGTTTTTCATAACCATTTCTTATATTTCTAACATGCTCCTGTATACGGATCTTTAGACACCTTTTCGTACGGCCTACATATTGGAGACCACAATCACAGTTGACCAAATAAACCAAATGAGTAGTATTACAATTAATAAATGAATCAATGGCAAAGCTCTCACCATTCACAAAAGACTTAAATGTCTTCTTCTCAGGGTGTAGGTGCTTACAAATCGAGCACCTCCCACACTGAAAATTACCAACAGGTTTATCGCTTATCCAGGAATTGGGGTTAAATTTAGCCTGAACAAGGCCCACATCACTAGGGGCTAATGTATTTTTTTAATTTTTTGCCCTCCTGTAGATGAATTTCGGAGTCTCTGGAAGACGATCACCTAAGACTGGGTCATTACACAAAATGGCCCAGTGCTATTGAACAATTCTTTCTATTCTCTTATTAACTGAATTGAAGGTTGTGATGAAGGGTACCTCTATCAAATTGCTCTGGTCATTCAAACATACCTTGCTCTTAGGGATTAACATAGTGTGTCTATCCATCTGTCTAACTACATCAAGATCTTTACATAGGCTAACTCTAGGATACCCTCTTTCCAGAAATTTATCCAAGAGAATTTGAGCCTGATCCTCGAAGTCCTGTTTCCCACTACAGTTACGTTTGATCCTTATGAATTGGCCTCTGGGTATATTAGCAATCCATGATTTCTTGTGATTGCTATCAGCCATTAGCAAATTATTAGCATCAGTTTCTTTAAAGAACATTTTAGTGGAGATGTGACCATCTTCCTGTGCTGTCAGTTTTAAATCTAGGAAACTGATGCTAACGGGATCAGTGGTGAGGGTAAAGATTAAATTCTTATTATTATTATTCAGATGGGCAAGGAAAGAGCTTATGGAAGAATCATCCCTCTCCCAGACGCAGAGGATATCGTCGATAAAACGACGCCAGATAATAATATGCTGTCTGTAGGGGTTGTTGTTCCAAATGCTCTGAAGTTCCCATTGCTCCATATACAGGTTTGCGAAACTGGGTGCAAATCTTGTGCCCATTGCAGTTCCGCAAACTTGTATAAAAAAATTCCGAAAGAAACATAAAGTAGTTGTGGGTAAGTATAAAATTAATAGACTTCAAAATGAATTCTGTGTTCAAATGATGTAGTGAGGTGTTAGCCTCTAAAAAAGATCTAACTGCCTGGAGTCCTTTATCATGTGGAATGTGAGTATAAAGAGCCTGCACATCACAGGTAATCCATTTATATGTGCTCTTCCACTCAAAATCCTGAAAGATATTCAAGACAGAGGATGTATCCTTTAAATGAGAAGGCAACATACTCACATAGATCTGCAGAAAAAAATCCACATACTGCGAAAGATTCGCAGTAAGGGAATCTATTCCCGAGATTATAGGACGCCCAGGTGGATTCGTGATGGACTTGTGGACCTTTGGCAAGTATTAAAATATTGGTATTTTAGGGGAGACAGAAAACAAAAAATCAAATTCAGTCTGCGTAATAACAGTGTTAGTCAAGGCTTCATCTAATAATTCTTTTAAAAGAATAATGAACTCACCTGTTGGATCTTTAGATAATACTCTATAGAAGGAGGTATCATAAAGAAGGCGGTGGGCCTCCAGTTCATAATCCTTACGATTCTGGAGGACAGATGGATAGACACACTATGTTAATCCCTAAGAGCAAGGAACGTTTGAATGACCAGAGCAATTTGATAGAGGTACCCTTCATCACAACCTTCAATTCAGTTAATAAGAGAATAGAAAGAATTGTTCAAAAGCACTGGGCCATTTTGTGTAATGACCCAGTCTTAGGTGATCGTCTTCCAGAGACTCCGAAATTCATCTACAGGAGGGCAAAAAATTAAAAAAATACATTAGCTCCTAGTGATATAGGGCTTGTTCAGGCTAAATTTAACCCCAATTCCTGGATAAGCGATAAACCTGTTGGTAATTTTCAGTGTGGGAGGTGCTCGATTTGTAAGCACCTACATACACCCTGAGAAGAAGACATTTAAGTCTGTTGTGAATGGTGAGAGCTTTGCCATCGATTTATTTATTAATTGTAATACTACTCATTTGGTTTATTTTGTCAACTGTGATTGTGGTCTCCAATATTTAGGCCATACGAAGAGGTGTCTAAAGATCCGTATACAGGAGCATGTTAGAAATATAAGAAATGGTTATGAAAAACATAGCTTATCACGCCATTTTGCAATTTATCATAATAAAGATCCCTCCAAATTAATGTTCAAAGGCATTAAAGTAGTCCCTAAAGATAGGAGGGGAGGTGACAGAATCAAAAACCTCTCCTATCAAGAAACTCTATTGATCTACAAATAAGGCTCTTTGAGCCCTAAGGGGTTAAACAAAGATATAGACATCTGGTCCCTATATTGATCTTTATTTAACTATTTGAGACTCCCTTTGAATGTGTTATAACTACACCTGTTTTTTTCTAATTGTGGCTTTCTTTCTTTCAGCTACTGTTCCCATATGTATTATGTATTTTTTACTATGTATTTTTATTGTGTAAGTTTTATGATGTTCTGTTTCTTTAACTGCACACTTTGCTTGTGATTCATTAATGAATATTCATGTGTTACCTAATGCCGTGTGTTGTAACTTGATACTCTAATCATTGATTGGAGGCTGCTGGGTATTTAATCATGTGTAACCCCTCAGCTTTTTGTTCTCCCTGATGAAGTAACCGTGTGTTACGAAACACGTTGGAATGTTGGATTGTTCATCTATCTGACCATTACTGTTAGCCGAGTACATTCTTGGCTTGTGACTCCCGGTCCCCTGCCTCACTGCCTGTTGCTATGGGTGATTACCATTGCTGCCCTGTCTGCCCTGTGTGTTGTTCGCCGATGCGCTCTCTCCCCCGCTCCATGTGAGAAGGAGAGTGTCGTGATGTCATCAGAAGGCGCACCACGGGTCTGAGCGGCGTGCTGTTGGAGCTGCATTGCTGTAGGACTGACGGAGGCTTCTGAGCCTCATAACGGGACTTCTACACGGGACCCTTCACCGGTCCCCAACATCTGGTTACCCTGACTGAAGGTCTCACGGAAGCTGCTGCCTTGGATGTCGTCTGCTGGTATTCAGTGTCTCGCGTCTGTTCCAGTGGAGAGCTGTGATCATTTCTTCCGTGTGGTAACCCCACTAACCCACTGCTTGATTTTCATTACATTGATGCACGCAGAACCTTTAATTTTTAAGTAAAATTATCTTTTAACTGTGCGTTATGTGCGTTGTGCGCCCTGTCTTTTTGTTTTTTTCTATAGCCCTAGGGGTGTCGAGCCACCCCTCAAGAAAGGCTGCAGATGTCACATTAGTGTCATTTTCCACAAGGTCAATTTATTGTATATTTAAACTTTCACATTGCACTGTTTCTATATACTGCACCGACACACTTTATTCGAGCAAATACCCGGTATGTACCTGGCAGATACCTGGAATGCGCCACTCCTCACCTCTGACAAGCCCCGTTGCATTTGCCTTCCCAGCCTGGGTTCATGCCTGGCTGATGGGCGGCTGATCTGTTAAATGATAATGATTAGGATTTAATAGGCTGCAATGCTTCGCGTGTCTACCAGATGGCATAAATTCATGAATTGTAATGCAGTATATATATATATACTGTGCAGTATTGCAGCCAGCGGGAATAAAATGCTTCAATCCCTGCTTGGAAAATAACTCAATGCACTCGGGCAGAAAACAGTCACACACCTCAATACACCCGGGTATACCCGAATTCGTGGGACTAGCCAAGCTCGAATAAAGTGTGTCGCCAGTGTACACTGTTTAATCATGTTCTAGCTGCGCACTTTCACCCTTTTGTCAACTCCAGGATGAGTTTAAAAGTATTTAATAGATCAGCTTCTCATTCAGAAAAAAGAGAGAGAGAGCCACAAAAACGCACCAACGCGTTTCGTCCCATGGGACTTTGTCAAGGTGTATTCTAGACAACAAACCTTCTTACTTAAATAGTGCTGCCATATCGCGCCAAAAACCGGACCGGCGTGAAGTCATCGCGCCGCGACGAGGTCTGCCACGTCAGCGCAACAGTCAGGCAAGTCTACCAGTGAACTGGTGCTCGAGTGACATCGCCCACACATGACCAAGCCCTCCATTGACACAGAGCAAAGCGTCACCCCTGATAGGCTCCCGCCGCTAGTGTAGCACTAGACTAAAAACAAATATAGCTTTATTAACAAATATGCATACGAACAAACAGGACATAAAAATTAATAATTAAAAACAAAAAATGCTATCTAAATAAACAAAATAGAAGAAAAAATATATTAACAAATAATAAAGGAAAAAACCTATTGTTGACAAACCACAAACAGTGCATTAGATGTAATAAGTAATCAAATATAAATATATATAAAATAACATCATATATGATAATAAATCACATGTGTATAAATGTTATAATGCACTGTATGTGATATATAATGACTCAACCCAAACAGTAATATTGACAAAGTGTATTATATATATTGAAAAAAAAATATTTATAAAATATATCTAGAACAAAATATAAAGAAATGAAATAAATAATACAATATAATATTCAATATACCTAAATGGATATGTCACAAGAAGTTTCTTATTGGTCCACAGATCATAAAACATAACCTAGAATTCTCAATTAAATTAAATTGACAAATTCATAATTAAAGACAAGTTTATACCTATAAACAGTCTACTTGATATAGAAAGTTAAGTCATACGATCTGAATAATCCGAATGGTCTATAAAAAGTGAGTAAGATCCCAGTCGACATTGATACCGTGAGGCATCCTGGTCCTCAGTGTGAAGATCCAGAATGCCTCACGTTGATCTAACCGTCTCATTCTATTTCCCCCTCTGATATGGGGTGATATGTATTCAATGCCCTGGAATCTAAATTTTTTACTCCTCCTCTAGGACAATGTGTAAAGTGCTTTGGAACTGGGTGATTCATGTCACCTTTGGCAATCAATCGTAAATGTTCCATTATTCTGACCTTTAATTTCCTGATAGTCCTGCCAACATATTGGTAAAGGCACCACCAATTAAGGAGAAATGTGTTTCCCAATGTCACCACTTGAAAATTTAATTTCCAGCACTTCCAGGGCACCCTGAGAGAAAGCTCAGACAGCCTTTAATTTAAATGGGATTATGCTCAGCAAATAGCTGTTACCATGTGACATCATCCAGTCAATGGTCCCTATTGGATGTTTCACTTGCCAATCTTAAGGCATTACTGTATATCCAAAGCTTTACAGTCCCCGTCACTAAATCAGTGTTCATAATGAAGGGCATTCAACTAATCACAGAAATGTTACTTAACCTGCAGTAATCTATGAGTAAATTGATTTTCGAATTGTCCAAGTGGAATATTGTCTTTATAGGCCCTGTCTTTAATCTCAAATCCTCTTTTTCCAGACCTTTTAGATTTTTTTTGTATTTATTATCTTTACTTTTCAATTGTATTCCTATCGATGTACAATTATGGGGCTAATTAAGGATGGATATTATAAATCTTCTATACACAGCTAAATAGCCACAGAGAATACAATTCAGTGTAGATGGTGTGCAGTAATTGGTTTGGTACTTATTATTCCCACCTTGCACTTGAGAAGAGATCCAGTACTGTATGTGATGAGGCAGGTCCATTCTTGGTGTAAAGAGTGCTAGAAAAGGACATGGAGGAGTGGTTTTTATTCTAAAAGGCTAAGCACAAAGACCCAGGGAAAAAAGACAACAACTGTATATAGTACACTTGCATTCCATTGTGAATCTGAGCTATTGAATTATGAAAGAGGAGGGTATCTTTTCTCATGGAATGCAAAAGAGATACAGATTATAAATAAGGTTTAATCTTTCCATTTTATGTTTCCAGGTTTGAATGTAAAATGTTACAAAACATTTGCTCATATTATGACAGAATAGTAAACATGTTATTTGAATGTCTGCTTTTTCCTCTCTATGGAAACCTCTCTATCGACTACTGCTTTTGCCATTGAAATTCAGACCCAAGCATGAGCCAAGATATTTGAGCAAAAGTGCAATTTATATTTAGATGCTGTCACTGAAAGTGAACCAGCTGCAGTATAAATAAACATTGTTATTACTGCTTAGACAATTAAGGTTTAAAACCATGAAGTAATTACAGGCTCAGTGGTAATAGAAAAACTCAACAGCATTATAAAGTGCTCTCTCTGTCGAAAGATAAAATAAAGATTTAAATGAGTTTGTGCTGCATGAATAGATATATATATATATATATATATATATATATATACATATATATATATATATATATATATATAAAAAAATGTGAATGTTAACCAACGCTTTACAGAACTCATCTATATTAAGATTCCGGTAAAGATGGCACAACAGCCTACCTGGTGTTTCAAATCTTTGGTGGTTATTCATTAAACTACATTAGTGCTCTATCAATAGGAGTTACCATGAGAGTGCCTTGATTAGCACTGCTGCAGTTTAATGAATAACCCCCTTTGATCTGAAGCCCTTCTAGGCACTGACCAGTAATAGAATGAATACAAGTACAAATCTAGGAAGCAAAAGCAAAATATTAAAATGTGGCATTTGATTTTACTGACAAAATAATGACTCCATAATGTACCTATCGCTTGTTCCCTGACAGCTATTATCCTTGTATGAACCGAACATAGTTTTAAAATTTTCCCAGCATCGCTATATACGTAGGACAAAAAAAAAAGATAAAGCTGGCAGCTAATGTAAAATCATTAAGAGCAAACAGGGAGGTAGTTGTGGAAAGTTTCTGTTAGACAGATGTGATATTGTTTTAGAGTATTTCAAACTGCACACAAAATAAAACTTGAAATGGATATTTAATGCTCAGGGGGGGCGATTCACTAAGCAGTGAGCTTTTGCGCCCGATTGAGAAATTTGTAATCCCACGATAAAAAATGAAGCCAGACGCGGGATTCACTAAGAAGTGAAGCGCATTTGTTAGGTGCAAAAACATGCCGATCACGCGAGCTGTTTTTTCCCTCCCTGCTACCGTGTTTAAAATTCTAAAGCGCGATAGCTGATTAAAAAAAAGCAGCCTGTAAGAGCTGCATGGAGACGCTGCATCTATATAGTATACATATACATTTTAATACTACTGTACATATGCAGGGGTCTCCTGAGCTGGACCGCATTGGTTTCAGCCTCCGGGACCCCCTACTTCATGAGATACAGGCCCCGTTATGGGGTGCAGGTATCCCCTGTGCTTTTAAAGCTCCCACGTCACGTGACCGGGGGATTTAAATCCTGCAGGGGGATACCGGCACCCCATAACGGGGCCGGTATCTCATGAAGTGGGGGGTCCCGAGGCTGAAACCAATGCGGTTCAGCTCAGGAGACCCCCTGCTCATGTACACATGTATGAAAACACACATATCAATAAAAAGTAATTCATTACCATAGCAGCTATCCGCTATGGTAATGAAGCTGCATTCATGCAGTTTTTATTAATAGTGTGCGGGAGCAGGGGGTCTTCCGAGATGAACCGCATTGATTTCAGCCTCGGGGACCCCCTGTTTTCCGAGTTACAGGCCCAGATAAGGGATGCCGGTATCTCCTCCATTATTTAAATGTCCCACATCATGTAATGCGGACGCTTTAAAAATGGCGGCGACACTGGCATCCGATGCCCCATACCGGGGCCTGTAACTCGGGAAGCAAGGGGTCCCCTGAGCCAGCAATCAAAGCGGTTCAGCTCAGGAGACCCCCTGCTCTCGCACACTATTAAAAAAAATACATTAAAGCAGCTTTATTACTTAGCGGCTAGCCGCTAAGGCAGTGAAGGGGTTAAGGCCCAATAGCAGCTTTATTGGTGACAATTGCCCCCAATAAACCTTATATACACAGAGAAAACACGTCGCTAACCCCAGACACACAAACATAGATGCTGTAAACTAAACAACCTGGTGCAAGGGAAAAAGTACATAGGTAAACACACAAATAATCAACTAGGATTATAAATAGCCCCCTAATATTGCACTCGAGGTTGGTGACAAGAGTAGGTACAATGTCACGCCGTGAGAGGCTGGAATATAGCCTATTCCCAAAAATAGGAGAGCCGCCAAAGATCACACACTAAGAAAAATAATAAATACTTTAATAATATCTAATAAAAATGACGAAACACAATAAAACTGCACGAAAGTGCAAGGATAAAATCCCCAAATGTGTGGAGTCACGGAGCAATAAACGTGGGTAATTGCTGTTCAAGTGAACACACTAAAGTAAACCTGTGTGTAGCTGCAAAATTAGGTCCCATGCAGTCCTATCCCACTATACACACATATGGCACAGTAAGTCGATGAGTGAGGGACAGTATAAAGCAGGTATAACAATATCCACAATGTATACACATATAACCTCTGAATAAGGCTTTTGCATCTATTGCAAACGCTGCCGGTGCCACCACAAAAGTATGGAGCTAGCTGTGATATGTAGCGGTTTCCCGCGACTAGAATGGCCCCATCAACAGTCTGGAGCTGGCCTCATGGTAAATGTATAACAACCCGATCACAAAGGTCTCGATGTAATAGCAGCTGGAGCTCCGTAAGTACTCTGGAGCTTGCCTAGGTGCGTAAGATATACAACCTGATCCGCAGTCTGTAATTTCTGCGTCTAGCAGCAATCAATCATTGATCAAGATCAATGCATTCAAAACAATCTTAAAATAAAAACAAATAAAGAAGTAAACAGAACAAAATTACCACCAAGCAATTAATCAAATCCAAAATAAAGACCAGAATAAACAATGAAAACACCAAAACAAAGGCATTAGATTCTATTTTGGATTGTACCGTATTGTTTGTGGCAACAGGGGACATGGACGGTGATGAGGATGAGGACGGCCTTCATCGTGGCAGCCTGGCAGGGGTGAGTGCAAGTTTTATTTATTTTATTTCTGCAGCTTAATGTTTTATTTGTGATGGACAAATGCACTATTATCCATATCTGGATAATAGTAATTTTGACCATTAATGTACTGTATGTATGTTTTTTTGGTCACATGATTGGTACCGCAAGCCAACGGGGACCCCCGGACACCTGCGGGGATCACCCGAGGGCCCTGGACACCTGCGGGGATCACCCAAAGGCCCCGGACTACCGCGAGGATTACCTGAGGGTCCCGAACTCCCACGGAGATCACCTGAGGCCCCTGGATTTCAGCAGGGATCACCCAAGGGCCCTGTAATCCCGCGGGGATCACCCGAGGGCCCCGGACTCCCACGGGGATCACAAAGGGACACCCGCCAGCCTGTTGAATTAATTGTGTGGTGAAAAAAACGTAAACAATGATTTTATTCATGGCTCCATTTTGGCTAGCGCAAAAATCTGGCAAAGTATGATTCACTTATCACTGCTTTGAATTGTGCTGACTGGCAAAAAATGGCGCGTTTGCCTTTTTTTTTGCTCGATCACGCGTATTTTTTTCCACTTTTTGGGGGGGCTGAAAAAATGCCTTTAACGGACGATAAAGCACTGTTATCACTGCTTAGTGAATCGCACAGCAGGCAGTACCGGTCTTAAAAGCTATTTATTGTAGTTAAAAGCAGTTATCACAGCTTAGTGAATGGCCTCAGAGTCTCATGCCGGACCGACAGGTGTCCCGGGAGGTTCTGGTGCAGAATTGTGGTGCTGGAGCTGGATGACGTCACTGCGGGGGGAGCTCAGCTGCTACGGAAGCCTTTTGGGATCAGAAAAGCCTCCTACACATTTCACAAGGCGCAACTTGCTTCCTCAGGGGTGAATTGGCTGTCTCCAAGGTAAGGAGGGGGCTGGGCTTTAAACAAACTACTGCCACCACATGATGATTGGAGCACCAATGGGTGTATGAGAAAGGAGCGTCTAACTGAAAGTGTCCTGGCTTGGCGAGCAGCTGCAAACGGCGATCAGTGCAATGAAAGATACATGTAAAGAGACAGAAATGCAGCTATTATTTCATATATGTATAGCCTAGCCTCCCGGCAGCTACTTCTTTTTCCTGGGCCTTTCCAGTGTCAGTCCTGTCAGTGCAGGCAGTGGGAAGGTTAATTCCTCATGTAGGTCAGTGTGTGTGTTACAGCCTTGGATGATGTAATCAGTATCCAAGGGCGGGCCTACAGTATCAACTACCGAGAATGTCAAACTGAGGGGTGAGTACTGATTGGAACACACCTTGTATGTGAGGGCCTACCAGTATCCAGATCTGGCTTGTTATGAGTCAGAGTTACAGACACGCCCCAAAGATTATAAATCCTGACATTCTCCCAAATTAAGGAATTCAAGTGCTGGAGTAATGGGAAGTACTACCAAAAGAGAGGAGTCTCTTCCTCCCACTCACGAGGGGATGGGAGGGATGAGGAGCAGGCCTGAGTCAGGGCTCTGACTTGGAGATGGAGGAGGAGTACAGCAGTCCTGAGCTGGGCACAAGGCTTGGTGCAGGGCACTGCTCCGCAAGTACTAACAAAAAGCTATGAAGAATGTCTGCCTCTCTGTTGTGATCATCTGCCTACAATATATATCAGAAAAGACAATGCTGTCTGTGACTGTCTCTGTTGTATGGAGGAACGTCAGTAGGGGATCATCCTCTGAACAACCACAGAGGATCCCTGCTGGCTGGAGGCGCTGCACCTACTAAGAACAAGGTAACTTGCACCCCTGTCCTGGTTTCTCCCCACACCATCGCGGAGCACTCAGCCCTCCTGTTGTCAACAGGTCACAGCATAACACACAGAGTAGCCAGGAGAAGGCCTACCCACCCCAATCTCACTTAGGGGTAGGGGTAGATGGGCTACATATGGTATTATTATTATAATACAAAGATATAAATGTGCCCTGGAGGCTATAAATGTCAGAGGGACATGCAAGCTGATCTATATGTATATCTATACACACACACTGGTTAGATGATCTTAACTTTACAAATTGAATGAATATGAACATACAGGAAGAATAGATTGTTAAAAATACATGGAAATATATAATTGAAATAAAAGATATAAAATTGAAATAATACAATACTCTTTGAAAAAGTGCTATTTTAGCGTGAAATGCATCAGAAGTACATCCTTGCGCCCCCATGCTGTACACCCACAATAAATAATATTTTTAGTTAATTTGCCTAGCCCCGGATTGTTTTTTCCTGGACCGGCTGTGCGTTGCTCCCCCCACCGTGGATTTTCGCCTGAAATAAAACAAAGTGGGCAGGAAGGTACTGTATCTTATGGAATAGCGCTGCTTAGTAAAAATGGATCAGTCTTGTGGCATGTGATCAATGTCTTCTCCATATGTACTGCCAAGACAAAATTGTAGATGTGTTTCTCCCACGTGTTTGGCATGCTATCCCAGTCGAAAGTAAAAAAACACAAATACAATATATACATTATACATACTTCGTCATTGGTTAAAGGCAAATTACCATCAGAAATACTTGTGATATATTATTGTATAGCTCTGTATGATAAAACAACACACAGAACCCCAAGAAGCTCATTTTGGGAACCCCTGAGCGCCCACAAAAAAATATATATGTATATGTGTCAAAAAGGAATGCTACTTTTGCTCTTTGTTTTATATCTCTGCATGATATAATGCTTCTGCAAACCTGCTTTCAATTGGACTGGTATTGTAATTATTAGTTCCCAAACGGTTTCTTAATATCTCTACTTTCCATTCATGCTGGGGAAATAGCAATTTTACACACACTGTTAATATACAGTACACATTTATTTCCAAAACTGTCTTTGCTCCCATTTGACAGACCCATGCTGTTAGTTTTCTGAAATGGAACAAAGTAAACTCAGATTGATTGGTACATAGCGCTCAATACCCTCCAACTGAACCTATTTAGCATATACACTGTATGTTTTGGGAACATTGGTACCTATTGAACAGCAGTTTTTTGTGTGTGGGTAAGCTGCATAGCTTAGGACAGGAGTACGCAAACTGTTGTCCGTGACATTTTAAGGGGGGGAGGGGGGGCATGGCGCTTACAGAGGCTCCACGCTCTTCCCCACAAGATTTAAATTAAATGCCGGGGGAGCGCACCAGACCTCTTTATATCTCTTATCTTGTCTCCGGCAGCTTCTGGCACAAAATGCTGGAGAAAAGGTAAAGGGGGGGGGGGGCGTTAGCAGGGGGGGAGAGCAGGCAGGGGGGCACAGAAAAAAAAACTTTGTGCATCCCAGGGTTAGGAGACTTACATATGAATTGCTTGGAAGTACCTACATCCAGCGCTAGTAGATTAACTACAGTACGGTAATACTTATTTGCATGTGCAAAATGTTGGAGAGTTCTGGTGCTCTGATTACAGCTGTACATGACTGCAAAACACATGGACATTTCATCAGTTGCCATTTTATAATAACCATGTATAGCATAGCCTTCCGGCGCAATGTGTTTTCCTGGGGCCTACCAATGTAAGCCCTGTTAGGTGCAGGCAGTGGATGGGATAATTCCTTCCTAAGGCTTTGTGTGCTTTTGCAGAGTTGGATATGTATCCAAGGGCGGGCCTTAGCAAAAGCCAGAGTGCCAACCTGATGGATGGGTACTGATTGGACACCCACTGGATGTGAGGGTCTATCAGTATCCAGATCTGGCTTGTTATGAGTCAGAGTTACAGCCACTCCCCAAAGGATATAAATATTGTCACGTTCCCAAATTCTGGGTCCCTTGTCTCTTTCTCTCCTCTCTCTGTGGAGTGAGTAACATCTGCCCTCCATCTCATAAGGAGATGTGAGGAGAGGTCCACCAGGCCTGACCTGGGCCTAAAGCCTGAGTCAGGGCACAGTTAGAAGGGAAGAATGTAATGGCTCTTTTATGTGATCTGCATGCAATAAAGACCCAAGAAAATATAAAGGAGTGTGATTCACTGTCTGCTAAAAGAAGAAGAGGTATCAGTACAGGCCATCCCCTGCCATCACAGAGGTTCCATGCTGACTGGAGGTGCTGCACCAAGCAAGAACAAAGGTAACTTGTGATCCTGTCCTGTTTCTCCCCACAACATCGCGGAGCACTCAGCCCTTCTGTTTACCAACAGGTACAGCCCAATCCCTAGTGAAGTAGCTGAAGAAGCATACCCACCCCAATCTCACTTGGGAGGGGGGGGGGTACAAGGGCTACACACGTTTGAAACATAAAGCTCCTCAAGCAATCAAGTAAAATGTATGTAGGTTCAGCATTTAAAATTAGGGCCAAAAATACTCGAGACTAAATACACATATAAAATAATATTTAACCAAAGTCACTGATGTTCTATAGTAGTTTCAGGACCAGTCAGACTGTCATTTGATGTAAAAAATAAACCCCAGTACATTTTCCCAAAAATTTTTTTGTTAACTTTTGGACATGTAAGATTTTTTGTATTTTTAATAATGTAGCCTAGAGCCCCTGGCTATAGCCTTTCTACTGGCCTGAACACTATAAGTCCTGATAGGAGAAGGCAGTGTTGGGGTTAAACTCCTGCGCAGGGCCTAGCCTGCAGTTGCAGCCTGGATGGGTACTATGTTGCCTCATCCAGGGGTGGGCCTAAACCGGATTTAGAGTGTCATACCTGGGGAGGGTACTGACTGGGTCACATGTATATGGGGTGAGGCCTGTCAGTACCTAGACCTGCTCCGTTATGTGGCGGGGTTACAAGCCCACCCCCCTCGGGTATAAAAGCTGACACTCTACCAAATGGTGTGGTGATGAGACAGTGTTATACCCTTCTCCCTGCAAGTGGGTTAAGGAAATTAGGAGGGGCTCTGGGAGCCTCAAGCCCCTGGGGTTTGCTCCATGGCTGGAGGATAACCATGCTGTCATGCAATAAAGCTACAAAATAATGTGTAGTTATTGGAGAGAAGTATTGCCCGGTGAGGACCAGGATCCTTATTTGTTGGAGGCGCTGCACAGGAGAACAAAGAGAAAGCCTGCCCTCTTGCTGCTCCCAAATGACACCAGCGGAGCACTCGGGCCTTCTGTACCACACAGGTGAGCTCACAGCACCAGGGAATACACCCATATAGTGGCCAGATCTTCTGTGAAGGGGGGGTTGGGGGGGTTGGAACAGGTGCTACAACTTTAATATGTTATATATGTAACAAAATTATGCAAGTTACGTGTGAATTCTTGATTGTCACTGCTCATGTTCCCAATTCATAATAGAGTTCTGTTTGCTGTCTTGGTCTGTAAGAGACGTGTTCAGAGGTACATATAATGGAGACCGATTGGGGTGAAATTATATCTTGGCTTTTTTTTCTGCATATACTCCATTCACAGCTGGTAGTCCTATGCGGTGTGGCAGCCTTTACTTCCAGAATCATTACCGCTCGAGGGTCACCGCCTGTATTCACTGCTTCAGCGCAATTTAAAAAATAAATAAATAACAAAGCCTAACTCCTCTGGAGCGCTAACTCACATCTTGAACCCTGACTACGGCTGAAAGGCAAAGCCCCTTTATCAACAACCATATTACACATTATTGTGATATGCAAGTAAGGTTTACCTGCTTCAGCACAGTCTCTCTCCTCTTGGGATCAGAGAAAAGAGTCCATCTGTAGTTTTGTGGCTTTGTTCAGTGCAGTGTACTGTAGCCCTTTAATTCTGCTCTCTGTTGCAGGCGAATCTTTGTTTTTGTTGCTCCGGCTATTTGCAAGAATGCATGCGGGCAAAAATCACAAAAAAATTTCACCGACAATCTTCGGGGCCCCTTTTCATTTCAAGGGCCACCTCTCATCCCACTTCTGACACCATACGGTATGTAAGAGACGTGTTCAGAGGTACATATAATGGAGACCATTGGGGTGAAATTATATCTTGGCTTTATTGAGCCCGTTCCTTAATGCAGGCAAAATGTACAAAAACACAAAATAACCAACGCCTATCCCTGTGTAAGGGCTAACTTGCTTCCCCAGTCCCTTTCTCCAAGGCTGGAGGGATAATCCCATTACCACCCTATTCCCCAAAGTCTAAAGAGATACCTTAAAGGAGGTGGCCTTTCATGTCAGTCTCTGGTAGGTTCCTGTGTCCCCTGTGTCCAGGAATATAAGTCTCTGGGTGTCTTGATCTCAGCAAAGCCTTTCTGTTTAAGACCTCTGTGTGCAGGCTTCCCTGCTTTCCTCTTGTCAGCACCCTTGTGCACTGAGGAAAAATCTCCTTCCTGTTTCTGGGAACAGGCTTTTTCACAGAGCTGTGATTAGGCAGGTGGAGTGGTTGATTGCAGGTGTGCAATTAACCAGCACACTGCTGTATTAGAGGCAAGCCTGTTAACAGGGATAAGACCCTGTTACATGGTCCTTTAAAGGAGCAATCCAAGCTGCTGTTTTGTCTTCTTATTTTCCCATTTTGTTCTTACAGGATTGAAGCAGGGGGTCTCTGAAGCTGAATCCCATCTATTTCAGCTCTGGGGACACCCTGCTTCCAGAGAAACTTACCTCCGAAGGGAGTGCTGGTACCTCATGTAGCTTATTACAGTTTAAAGCCCCCAGTCACATTGGCCATTAGGAAGCCGCACCGAGTCACATCACGGCTTCCGATTGGCCTGCAGGGCCCAGGAGCTTTGAAAATCAGCCATAATGTAAACCCTGGAGTTGCTATCGGCACCCACTATGGAGGCAAGTATCTCCGGAAGAAGGGGTCCCCAGAGCTGAAATGAATGGGGTTCAGCTCTGGAGACCCCTTGCTTCAATCCTGTATTAACAAAATAAAGACAAAAAAATGGCTTGGATTGCCTCTTTAAGGCATTTCACTCCTCAACCTCAGCACAGTACATCTGATCTCCAATCCATTAGCACACCTCAATAAAACTTGTGTGGCTTGCATAGTTTCTCATGACAGCGATGCGTTGTGTATTCTTTGAAATATTGCATTATAAACAACGGGCTGTGTGGATCCTATACACACTGGCAATGCTCAAAGTCAACATGCCTTAAAGAGGCCACCCAAGGCGGCAGATTTTTGTACTATTTTTTTTTTACAAATATATATTTGGAGCAGGTGGTATCCAGAGCGGAGCCGCGTTAATTTGAACTCCAGGGCCCCCCTGCTTCCGGAAATACTTACCTACGAATTAGATACCAGTAGCCGCTCCATTTGGGAACCAGGGTTCACAATATGTCGGCTCTTCAGGGATTTCCTGCCCTGCGGACCAATAGGAAGACATGATGTCATCGGTGCAGCTTCCTATTGGCCCATGTGATGCGGGAGCTTTGCGCTTTAAACTTACAAAGTCTAAACTAAACAAAGCCCTGCTTGAGTGGCAATCGGAACCTACTTCGGAGGTAAGTATCTCCAGAAGTAAGGGGTTCCCGGAGCTGAAATTAATGGGGTTCAGCTCCGGAGACCCCCTGCTTCAATTGTGTGTGTGTGTGTGTGTGTGTATATGTTTTGCTTGACCTGAAGAAGAGAGGATAACTCTCGAAAGCTTGTCCTATGACATAAATTGTTAGTTCAATAAAAAAGGTATCACCGAATACTGAAGAACTCATTTATTCTGCACTATCGCAACTGGTCTAACACGGCTATTTTCTGCTTTATATTTTATATATATATATATATATATATATATATATATATATATATATATATATATATATATATATATATATATATATATATATATATATATTATATATATATATATATATTGCTAGCAGTATTTTGAGAAAGGTCCCACTGGGGGACCGAAACGTCGGTTTTTGTGTCTTCTATCAAATATAGAACATTTTTGATTTACTTACCTGCGTGCTGTCCCTTGATGTCGTGTTGCAACCGGTATCGTATGGTCTGTTATTGCTTTATGGGATAAGCACCAATACTTATTTACTTGCATATGGTGTGCCGGCTGTGCATTGGATTCTATATATATATATATATATATATATATATATTGTGACAGGGTCATTGGCTCCGTGTATGTGAATAGGAGATGGCAGTATGCATGCTATCCAGTAAACGATGGGTTAACTCAGCTTGTCAAGCAGACCACAGGTGATTTGAATTAAGCTCCTTCACCTGCTTTAAAAACAGGAAGAGGAAATACCTCTGGGGCGGCAGTCTCTCTCTCTGAGGCATAGCGGGAAGACAGAGGAGTGTTAAGACAGACACAAGCTGCCCAAAGCGATCCTGTCCCAAGAGGGAAGAATAAAGCTCCCAGGTAAGGAGCCAACTGCGTTTGCTGTACTTTATTGGGCTGGAATAGGTTAGCTAGCCAGCCAGATAGTTAGCCTGCACTTTTGTTTAGCTAGTACCCCGACCGGGGTTAGGATTTTGTTTCATTTCAATTTTAAAGGGACAGTGTACCCATTGTTTAGTTACCGTTTTTGGACAAATAAACCCATCAGCATTATTTCACCGGAAAAGATGTGTTGTCTCCTCACTTACCACGACCATCCTGCCACACGTGGTGTCAGAAGTGGGATGTCGTACACCCTGTAAAAGGGGCGGAGCTACAGATTGCGTCTGATCGAAACTGTCCACGCGGTAGCTGCCACTATGAAGGACGTTGTGAAGGCCTTAGTACACAGCACCGCTGCCCAGCAAGAAGCTAACAAACAGGGACAGGACAGCACGGCTGCACAACGCGAGACGAACCGGTTATTTGCAGCCCAGCTTGATGTTGTTGCAGACACACAGAAGCAGCTGATTGAGCAGCTGGCCCAGATTAAAATGGGCTTGTCAAGTAAGGCCCCGCCGCGGCCCATCCAGGCGAACGAGTACCTACAGAAAATGACGCCGCACGATGACGTCGAGGGATACCTCAGGTCCTTTGAGCGAATCGCTTCCCGGGAAAGGTGGGCCCGCTCCAAATGGGCTGGGATTATCGCACCCTTTCTACTGGGGGAAGCCCAAAAAGCATATCGTGACCTTGACGAAGAAGCCGCAGCAGACTATGACTGTCTGAAAAGCGAAATCCTTGCAAGGATTGGTGTGACTCCCGCAGTTTGTGCACAGAGGTTTCATAAGTGCAAATACCAGGAACAGAAGCCGCCCAGATCCCAGTTATGGGATTTGATTCACCTAGCGTCCAAGTGGCTAAAGCCAGAGGAACATAGCCCGGCATGTATCCTTGAGATGGTGGTGTTGGACCGCTTCATTCGAGCGTTACCCCAGGATCTTCAACAGTGGGTGGGACAGGGAGACCACCTCTCTTGTGATGCCATGGTAGGCAAGGTGGAGCAGTTTATGGCTACCCGTGAACTGTCACGCACCACTCGCACCAACTACAACCCACGTCCCAACACGACCAGTAGAGGCCAGCGCTGGCGCCAGGACCCATGACCGTTCGCACGATTTGAACGGGTGGAAGAAAACCCGGATAGGGACAGAAACTCTAAATTTTAGAAAGGGTTTCAAGAACGAACTGGGCCAATTGTTTGTTTTGAGTGTGGGGAGACGGGGCATATTAAGGCTCACTGCCCACAGTTGTCTGAGCCAATGGAGTGTGCATATGGATCTGTGAAATCTGAATTTTGTGGAGTGGTGGGTATGACCCGCGAGGGAAAACGTACCCACAACTTCCTCACCACGGTGATGTTAAATGGAAAACCGGTCTCCGCACTGGTAGACTCAGTGAGCAATATTAACTTGGTATCCGGGAAGTTGGTTAAGCCTCTCCGGTTACCCCAGGGTGAGTAGTTGCGGGTATTATGTGTACATGGGTGTACGCTTCCGTACACCACGACTCTGATAAAAGTAAAGGTCGAGGGGCAAGTCATTGAAACTATGGCAGCAATTGTACCAAAGTTACCACATTCCCTAGTGTTAGGCTGTAATTTCCCTGGTTTTGACACCCTGATCAGAGGACAGCTCACCTTGAACAATCCTACTCCAGATGAGCTTTTTCCGTTTACAGACCCCGAATTAGTCGCCGAGGTGTCTAAAACCCCTAAGTCAAAACGAGAACGTAGGACCGAAAAAAAAAGAGGTACACCCCCACCCCAGTTAGCACTGGTCACTACTCCTAACGGAGAGAGACCAGAGGGAGAAGAGTTGTCTGAGACAGGGCCTGTTGATGCTCAGGTATATGAGTTACCCGTGGAGGTAACCGACCAAACTCCCGATGAGTAAGGTTTTGGAAATCTAGAACTGTCCCTAACTAACTTTGGTAGAGAACAGGCTAATGATCCCCAGTTGAAAAATGGGTTTAGCCAGGCGGTAGAAGTTAATGGGGTCCCGGTAGAAGGAACCACAAAGGAATCCTATCCATATTTCTATATTAAGAATGATTTGTTATACCATGTGAGCCAAGAGGAGGGCCAAGAAATAGAAAAATTGTTAGTACCCAGTTCATTAGTGAGGAAGGTCCTAGAGCTAGCACACTCTCATTTGTTGGGCGGTCATCAGGGCGTAGAGAAGACACAGCAAAGAATCCTAAAAAGGTTTTACTGGCCAGGGATATATAATGCAGTAAAGAGATTCTGTGCCTCTTGTCCCAAGTGTCAGTTGACAGCCCCCCGACCAAGTTTGAGGGCCCCATTGATCCCTATGCCTATTATTGAGGTCCCATTTGAGAGGATTGCCATGGATATAGTGGGTCCCTTGGAGAAATCTGCCAAGGGTCATCAGTACATTCTGGTGATCCTAGACTATGCCACTCGATATTCAGAGGCACTACCTTTACGTAACACTTCCTCCAAAGCTATAGCTAAAGAATTGTTACAGATATTTTCCCAACTCGGGATACCGAAAGAAATTTTGACAGATCAGGGTACCCCGTTTACATCTAAGCTTATGCGAGACTTATGTGTAGAGCTAAAAATACAGTCCCTAGGAACCTCTGTGTACCATCCGCAAACGGACGGACTGGTAGAATGATTTAATAAGACGTTGAAGATGATGTTGAGAAAGGTGGTCGCTAGTGATGGGAAGAACTGGGACACCTTGTTGCCTTATCTCTTGTTTGCTATCCGAGAGGTACCACAGGCCTCTACGGGGTTTTCCCCATTTGAACTCCTGTATGGGAGACGCCCAAGAGGGATTCTGGATAGCCTCAAAAAAGAGTGGGAGCAACAAGCTGTGCCAGGGAAAAATGTCGTCCAATTTGTGGAAGATTTGAAAGACCGTATTGCGCATGTTACCCCCATAGTCAGACAGCATCTAGAAGAGGCACAGAGGGCCCAACGGAACCTTTACAACAGACAGGCTACGGTTCGTAACTTCCGACCAGGGGACCGAGTAATGGTCCTTGTTCCCACGGCCGAAAGCAAGCTGTTATCACATTGGCAGGGGCCATATGAGGTTCTAGAACAGGTCGGCCCGGTGAATTATAAAATTCGACAGCCAGACTGGAGGAAGGTAGAGCAGATCTATCACATAAATCTATTAAAAACCTGGAAGGATAGAGAGGTATGTCTGTCCATAGTAGCTAACGAATCCAGGAAAGGGGAGGAACCACTTGTTCAAATATCGGCAGAACTTACGCCTGAACAACACAGAGAAGCTGTAGATTTGGTAAAGAGGAACAGAGATGTCTTTTCCAGCGTACCACGGAAAACTAGGATGGTTTCTCATGATATCGTCACCAAGCCTGGGGTAGTCATTAAGATAAGACCTTATAGAATCCCAGAAGCTAGAAGAGGGGCTATTCAGTCAGAGGTAAAAAAAATGCTAGATCTAGGCATAATTGAGGAGTCCCATAGTCAATGGTCCAGCCCTATTGTCTTGGTACCTAAGCCAGATGGGACAATACGGTTCTGTAACGACTTTAGAAAAGTAAACGAAGTCTCGAAGTTTGATGCCTATCCTATGCCACGGGTAGACGAGTTAATTGAGAAGTTGGCGAGGGCACGTTTTCTAACCACTTTAGATCTTACAAAGGGTTATTGGCAAATCCCCTTAACAAGGTCAGCAAAAGAGAAAACGGCCTTCTCCACACCTGATGGTCTATTTCAGTATACTGTTTTACCCTTTGGTCTTCATGGGGCGCCTGCAACCTTCCAAAGGTTGATGAATAAGTTGCTACACCCACACTCGAACTACGCCTCAGCGTACTTAGACGATGTAATAATTCATAGTCCAGATTGGGACTCACATCTAGGAAAGGTTGAAGCAGTGTTAAGAACCTTTCGGGAGGCGGGTCTTACAGCCAATCCAGCTAAATGTTCAGTCGGCCTAGCAGAGGCAAAATATCTTGGCTATGTTGTGGGAAGGGGGACAGTAAAACCCCAGTTAAATAAAGTTGAGGTCATTGAGAGTTGGCCCCGTCCCCTTAAAAAGAAACAGGTTAGGACGTTTCTGGGCATTGTAGGTTACTACAGGCGATTTATACCCCATTTTGCAACCCGGGCTGCACAGCTTTCAGATCTAGTAAAGGCAAAGGCACCTGATGTTGTAAAATGGAACGGTAATGCGGAGACCGCATTTGTAGACCTACGCACAACGCTCTGTAGTCACCCAGTCTTGGTAGCCCCGGATTTTAAAAAGGAGGTTTTTTTGCAAACGGACGCCTCCGAAGTAGGTCTCGGAGCTGTACTGTCCCAGTTTGTAGGAGAAGAGGAACACCCGGTCCTCTATTTAAGTCGCAAATTGTGTCCCCACGAACAAAGATATGCCACAGTGGAAAAAGAGTGTCTGGCCGTAAAGTGTGCAACAGACACAATGAAATATTACCTTTTAGGCAGGTCTTTTACACTCGTAACAGATCACGCACCACTACAGTGGTTGCACAGAAATAAAGAAAAGAACTCGAGAGTTACCCGTTGGTTCCTGTCGTTACAACCTTTTAACTTTACGATCCAACATCGGCCAGGCATACTGCACGGTAATGCTGATGCACTCTCTAGGGTGCACAGTCTCGGTGCACGGGCCGCTCCACTCAGTAACGTTACGCTGGGAAGGGGGATATGTGACAGGGTCATTGACTCCGTGTATGTGAATAGGAGATGACAGTATGCATGCTATCCAGTAAACGAGGGGTTAACTCAGCTTGTCAAGCAGACCACAGGTGATTTGAATTAAGCTCCTTCACCTGCTTTAAAAATAGGAAGAGGAAATACCTCTGGGGCGGCAGTCTCTCTCTCTGAGGCATAGAGGGAAGACAGAGGAGTGTTAAGACAGACACAAGCTGCCCAAAGCGATCCTGTCCCAAGAGGGAAGAATAAAGCTCCCAGGTAAGGAGCCAACTGCGTTTGCTGTACTTTATTGGGCTGGAGTAGGTTAGCTAGCCAGCCAGATAGTTAGCCTGCACTTTTGTTTAGCTAGTACCCCGACCGGGGTTAGGATTTTGTTTCGTTTCAATTTTAAAGGGACAGTGTACCCATTGTTTAGTTACCGTTTTTGGACAAATAAACCCATCAGCATTATTTCACCGGAAAAGACGTGTTGTCTCCTCACTTACCATGACCATCCTGCCACTATATATATATATATATATATATATATATATATATATATATATATATATATATATATATGTTGTGACAAACGCCCCTCTTTTGTAGTGCTGACGTCTGTCTGGGTTCTTCCCGACACAGTCTTCTAGGGTTAATTATACAACAAACAGGATCATGCAAAGTATTATGCTGCTTAACTCAGGCTTCTGCCTGCTTTATTTTCATCCAAGTAAGGTACTGCAGCTTTAACATGTGTAGGTTAGAGGTACTCAGATACTTTCATTCAGCAGTTCACACATTTCAGTGTTACAATATTTCCCACACTGTTATTTCAAGAAATAAAACCAAAATCATATAAGCAAATCCTATCCCTTTCAGGGATCTAACTACACATCAGAATCACTCTCTCTAACAGCTGCTGGCCAACTAAACTGGTTCCCCAGCTTAAAACAATGCTCTCTCATTTAGGGTCACTTAGATACAGCACAGTCTTTTAGCAACAGCAGTAATCATTTGTTTTGTCTTATCTGTTCGTGGTGTCCAGGCAAATCCTCTGGTACTGTCATACGTGGAGAGGCCGTCAACCTCGATACTGGATGCAGGAGAGTAGCGACACCCCCAGCCCCCAGGCTCCAAGGAGAGAGAGTGAAATGCAAAACCTCTCTGCTCTAAATACCTGTGCATGTGATTAGAAGAGCAGGTGAGGGAGAACTAGAGCCATTGTAATCTGTGGTCTGGATTTTCCATCCAGCTGCCTGAGGTAATGGGAAGCAGTGGAACGGATCATTTGTAACTATTCCTGCACTTTCTGCTCTAAAATGGGGCAGAAAGCTGCCTAACATCTTTGGACTATGTCACATATCCCCCTCCCCAGCTCACACCTACTCGGGTGAGCGGCCATGGACCTCACTGGGGTGAGCGTCCTACCTGAAATACTTGAGCTAACTCCTCAGTACAACATTAAGTATTCACATGACACGAATATGAACTTCATTATATAATTTACCAACTGAAAGGGCCATCAACCCTGTATATTAATTTGTAGTTTAGCTACATTTTCAACACAGAGAACCAATATAACACTGTACCCTTGACAAAATGCTTATTCTAGAGGCCTAATATACCTTAACTACAATAGCTTATTTGCATAGTTAAGTGTCCGTGACATAGTCCACACGTGTAATAACAAAAAAAATATCGGTCAATTCCCCAAACACATTTTTTTTTTTTTCTTTGACTTCCAGTCCATTACATTTCCTGACTTTATTTCATAGGCCGCTGCAAACTGCAAATGACTGGACTGTTTCTTTAGCTTCTGACGGAACTCTGGGCCCGGATAGTCTTTGTCTTTATATTGTGGCCCAGAGTGGCGAGATCTGGAAAAATTCAAGGCCAGCGTTGACCTTCGTCGCTTTTGATTTGCGACCTTTGAACCTTTATGGTACTTCTTACTGCCATGTATTTTCTCATGACCATCACTCACAGAGATTTGGGATTTTTCCTTTGGGGCAATTATATGGTATTTAGAAGATGAAGCACTGATTACCTGGAGCACCTTCACCTTGATGGGGCTCTCACTAACTCTGGCTGTACCCTGTGGCATTTTACCTTTGCAGCCGGCAGGCATGTAGTCTTGGACCTCTCTTTCCTGAGGTCTACATTTATTCAGGCGGAAGTACCGCTGGATAACCAGTGACGCATTTCTCAGGGTTTGATAGCGAATCCTGTTCTGTGTCATCCTAGTCAGAGACTGGATTTTTATAGTTGCTCCTTTCATAATGAGGAACCTGTTTCGTACCATGCGGGCACGGTAGAATGATTGAAGAACACAGGCTGCTTTATTCCGGTGATTGAACACACAAATTTTCATCCCTCTGTAGGCAGCCTGTAGGATGATAGTTGCGGCGCGTTTACGCTGATAATTTTCTCTTTCCCTTCTTCCTTGGATAAGAGCTTTGCAGTGCTTCTGAATTATTCTAATGCTTTTCTCCTTTTTCAAAATGTTAAGTTCCTCCACGAGAGAATTCTGTTTTGTGCATACATCTCGCAATTCTGTTCTCAGAGCGTCCATTTCTTCCTGGTGCTGGCTCTGAGTGTGCATCAGTGCTTCCTGCACTTCTAATTTTTCCTGAGTCAACTGTTTCTTTATTTTTTCTGCTTGGTCAGTCAAATCTGAATTTTCCAATTTCAGAGTCTCATTTTCTTGCTTTACAGTCTCTAACTCACTTAGGGCAATCTCATGGGTTTGCTTCAACATTCCCAGCTCTGTGTTCAGACCGTGGCCCTCCCGGCGCAAGTGTTGCACCTCTGTGCTGAGCGCATGAACCTCTTGTAGAGCCTTCCCGTATTTCTGTTTTAGGATAGCAATCAATTTGTCAGACTTAATCTGTTTTTTATCCATGGTGACAATTATGGTGTTGGCCTTTTCCAGACTAGTCGTCACCTCTTCCAGCTCACTCCGTAAGAGAGACTCTGTTTTCTTCAAAGCCTCGTGCTCTTGTAAAGCTGGAAGTATACACCTCTGTAACTCGACGTTCGCTTCTCGCACCTTATTGTTAGATTCTTGCTCCTTCTTCCAACATTCTCGCTCCTTCACCAAATCCTGCCACAGGACTTCATAATTATGGCGGGCAGCTTGGAGTGCAGAAACCAAAGCCTCTTTATCCTGGTTCAAGGATTCAGCTTCCCTTTGCTCCTCCTTTTCCTTTGCCACTGTTCCCGTGACAATTCTGCCGATCACTCCGGTCTGCAGCACATCTCGGCGCCTTTCTGACGCATGTCCTGACAGCGCAGGTTCAAGTGGCTCGGTCACTTCCCCTGTGACTTGAGGGACAGTTTTCTTTTTCTTCTTCTTTCTTTTTGCTTTATTAGCTCCAGAGATATCAGTGGTACTGGGCACACGCTCACTGGTATCAGCTTCCACATCTTGCTTGCACACATAGGGCGTTGCTTGCTTTTGCAGCTGTTTGTCTTTGAAAATTTTGGGGCACACATCTTCCATGTGACCTACTTTATGACAGGCCCAGCATACTAAATTCATCTGTGGGTACGGCTCTCCTCCAGGGGCCACATACGAGTCGTCATCATCATCATCATCATCATCGTATGGCCTGAAGGGACACTGTTTTTCATGATTATGTACATTACAAAACAAACATTTCACGTCGGCCATTTTAGAAACCCGGCAGGAACAATTTGCTAGCTGCAATTTCACTCACTTCAGCAACTTGCATACAGCACTTGCTAGCTGCAAATTCACTCACTTCAGCAAAATGCATTAGCTTTACAAACAGCACTTGCTAGATGCAATTTTTTTTTTTTTTCTTCAGCAAAACATTTTGGTTTTTTGTTTGGGTTCAGGGTGCTATTGCATCCACACTTCGCACATTCTCTGTGTATGCTAGAAGCACAACTGATATACACAGTGGGACAGACTTCACTCATAGCATCTGTACTTTAGTTCAGCTCGGCGGCCATTTTAAACCCCCGCATTTATTTGCAAACCCACAGACTTTTTAGTGTCGACCCGCATTCTCCACCATATGTGACAAACGCCCCTCTTTTGTAGTGCTGACGTCTGTCTGGGTTCTTCCCGACACAGTCTTCTAGGGTTAATTATACAACAAACAGGATCATGCAAAGTATTATGCTGCTTAACTCAGGCTTCTGCCTGCTTTATTTTCATCCAAGTAAGGTACTGCAGCTTTAACATGTGTAGGTTAGAGGTACTCAGATACTTTCATTCAGCAGTTCACACATTTCAGTGTTACAATATTTCCCACACTGTTATTTCAAGAAATAAAACCAAAATCATATAAGCAAATCCTATCCCTTTCAGGGATCTAACTACACATCAGAATCAGTCTCTCTAACAGCTGCTGGCCAACTAAACTGGTTCCCCAGCTTAAAACAATGCGCTCTCATTTAGGGTCACAAGATACAGCACAGTCTTTTAGCAACAGCAGTAATTATTTGTTTTGTCTTATCTGTTCATGGTGTCCAGGCAAATCCTCTGGTACTGTCATACGTGGAGAGGCCGTCAACCTCGATACTGGATGCAGGAGAGTAGCGACACCCCCAGCCCCCAGGCTCCAAGGAGAGAGAGTGAAATGCAAAACCTCTCTGCTCTAAATACCTGTGCATGTGATTAGAAGAGCAGGTGAGGGAGAACTAGAGCCATTGTAATCTGTGGTCTGGATTTTCCATCCAGCTGCCTGAGGTAATGGGAAGCTGTGGAACGGATCATTTGTAACTATTCCTGCACTTTCTGCTCTAAAATGGGGCAGAAAGCTGCCTAACATCTTTGGACTATGTCACAATATATATATAAAACATAATACTGAGTTAAGTTATGGTGAGTAAAAAAAGTGACAAAAACCCTCCACAGGAAAGCTATATATGCAAATATAACTGTATGCTCATCTGCATGTCTTAGGCCGGTCTGCAACCCCGCCTTTCCCCATTATCACCCAGCATACAGCACTTCCACTGCAGCAAGGGATTCTGGGAAATGACATTCAAATGAGCACACAGTGTCACTTTTTGCCTCAATAACCATTTTTAACATGGTTCCCTAAGGGCT